>NC_043999.1:13182995-13482995 GCF_902150065.1 Myripristis murdjan
AAAATCCCTGAGGAGAATTTTTGAGAATGTCCCAGCCTGGGTCACCAGCTCCCACAAAAAGAAACAAAACCAGACAAAGGTGGAACATAGAGCTGAGAGGTCACCATTAAGCAAAGATGATAGTGAAAGCATGTGCTCTATGACACATGTTTTTGGAGATCTTGAGAGAGCCAGTGAGGAAATCATGAACCTAAAGGAGCAAACCTTAGCCAGACTTATGGACATAGAGGAAGCCATAAAGAAGGCCCTTTACTCTGTCTCTACTTTGAAATCTGAGTCAGACATTGCAGGTCTCTCTGGCCTGTTCAAAGAGTCCTTGGGGACAGTGCAAGGATCCCCACCCTCTGGTAATATTAGGAAAATAAGTATTGGGTCAAGCAGAAGTAAAGCCCCTCAAGCCCAGGGAAGCCCTACCATACAGCAAGCCACAAGTCTGCCAGCTGGCCCATGTGCAGGACTTGACGTACCCTTTGGAAAACCACAGGCAGGTCCTCCTTCCTCACCCGCCTTCATCTCAATCCAATCAGCGGCTAGAAAGAAGGATAAATCACCGGCGCTGCCACAAGATACCAGAACATGTCTCACCTGTCAGCACAGCCCAAAGACAGAGGAGAAGTTTCGGACAACAAAGACACTGAGGTGCAACGGTGCTGCTCAAAGCCAGAAGATGGACCCCAGAAAAGGAGGTCAAAAACAATCGTCTTACCCTCTGCACAGCCCGCATAATTCAAAACGTGAGCTGAGTGTACTTGAGGTACAGACTGACCCCGAGGGGAACAATATCATAGGCACAAAAACAGTTACAGAGAATTATGAAAGGACAGATAACTTTGGCAACCAGTTTTACTCCACCAAAACATCCACCATTGTTACCACTCAGCCAGGAATCATGGCATTATCTAGAGACACGGTTGTGACCAGTCCCACCACATACCAGGTCACCACACACCCAGAAGTTCGCCTACCTATCAATCAGAAAACTTAACGTGACAACTTTGTACCTTTTTTTTTTTTTTTTTTTTTTTTTGCTGAGAAATTTTACAGTGAAAATTATTTTATAGAGATGTGCTGTCAGTATTTTTTTTTTCATATACCAAGAAGTTGTCTTGTAATTCAGTTGAAATGAAATATTCTTATTTTTTATTGTTGTTTTGTTTTTTATTCATGCTTAGTTTTTCCTGTTGATCTTACACAACCCATTATACAATGGATTGTCAAAGATCATTGAGTTGCTTTTGAAATTAATTCTACATTTTTATTTTCCTTCTATGTTTGTAATTATTTATGCTAATTGCTGTCATATAATAATTTTTCAAACTGAACCCTGTCTCACTCTTCCGATCAGTTTCAACCATCTTGTCAGGATTTATGTTCAGCCTGCTCGAAGCCAGTTTATCCAATGGAGAAAATTGCAGCAGACAAATACATTTTTCACAAAACTTGTTTCTGCTGTAAACAGTGCAAGAAAAAGTTAAGGTAAGATGTTAGAAATTTCCGAAAAAAAAGAAAAAAAATTATATTTTAAAAAACCTGTAAGTAGTGTTCTTTCCTCATCAATTGCCAATACCAAAATTTCAAGTTGAGAAACTGATACATTTGACAAAATTATACATGTTGAGCAAAATTCATAGTTAAGGGAGCAACAAAGGATTTTGTCAATTTATCTTATGAATAATCTGATGAACAAAATTGCATTAAAAAAACAACTGCTGTATAACTAGATGCTAGATCAAAAATTGGTTGTTTTATTGGTGGTTGGTTGACTGACTGATTCATTGATTAATTGACTGACTGATTGTTTGATTTGGGGTTATGTAAAAATCATGTATGAAACAAATGTCATTCTTTTGTCACAGCTGTTTTAAATCAGCATTTCAAAATAATGCAGCATGCCAAAAACGAAATTTAGGATAATTCTGTAAAATCGTCACCTAGTACGTAAACTACATGAAGCAAGCCTTTCTGACAAAGTGTGTTTTACTGTAGCATGTACAGCTATGCACCTCTCTGTGGGGACTTCTACTGCATATTTCACTACCAGCAGCTGTTCAGAAGGAGGGGGAATTATGATGAGGGCTTTGGGCGCACTCAACACAAGGATCGATGGCTTCTAAAGAAAACTGTGAATATGGGGCCAGATGAATCAGAGGCTTAGACTGGCCCACTCCTTAAATGAAAATACAAGTGGTGAGTACAAGTAGGCACCAAGTCAACAGCTTACTTAATACTCTGTCATTTTATTCTCACATACATGATCATTTTGTACAGTCACTATGTCATTTTCCTGTGTTCCTAGCTGACATCATGGTGACTACGACAAGAGTGTGGATGGAAGTACTCCTGAAAACTTTGTTTGAGGCACCATGCAATCAACTCATGTCCAAAGATATTGATCTACTAACTGGTCATGTGATAATCTGTTGTGATAATCTGTTGACATGTATACCAGATCCTAAGCGTAACTATGGCTAAATCAGCTAAATGAGGCCTATATATCAAATATTAAAAAACAGTTGTAAATGTCACATTGCTGTTCAGTAATAGTATTCTCTAGCAAAAATTATAGTTATACTTGAAAAGTTAAAAGTATAGTTTAAAAAAAGATTCAAAGTGAATTAAATGACACTGAATTACATTAAATCCATGTTGATTAATATCTGAAGCAAAAGTGCTTCTGGATGCAGCTGTGCTTGCAGGTAACTGGATGCTGATGAGCTCTTTATGCCACTTGACCGCTTACATTTCTGAGGTAGTCTGCAGCATTTCTACTTGACATTGAGGATCTGTCACAAATGCAATAATATGTATATAATGATTTTACAGCATTTACATGAAACTGGAAAACTGAAAAAATATGTCATATGCAGAAAATATGGGTAGAAAATGACAATTTATGAAACCAAGATTATGATTTCATTATAAATTACAGTTTTGTACTGTCCTCTGATTCCTGTTCTTCATCACAGAATCCCTTCTCAGCACTCCCAGTCTGTTGTTTCCTGAAATTAAAACCAAAGGCAGAATGTTTGTGTAAAATACCTTGAGTTCCTTCTCTTAATAAAACATATTAAGTAGCCTATATTCATCATATTGTAATTAGTAATTAATTAGTTTCATTTATTTATCCATTAGTTTCATTATATATATTCTGGTGAGAAAGCAAGTCAACTCACATGGGCTCGGCGTGGTCCTGGAGTCCAACATTGAGGGTCTCAGGCAGAAACAAGCAGAGACCCCCAGCAGCCAAGGGGATGGTGCCATAAAACAGCATGGGGATGGAGTGATGGTAGACATCCAGGAGTACGATCAGAGGGGCGAGGATGCCCATCACACGACCACACATTGAGTTCAGACCAATACCGTTTTGCCTGCCAGAGACAATGTGCACACTTAAATCATGAGGAATCTCATTACAGAGTTAACAAAAGGGAAATGGCATTTTATATCAGTATTACCTGAAACCCAGACAGGTTTGCATGTAGTCATGGTCAGCAATTATAAGGAAAATACATTCTATGTTTAAATATTGGCATATTACCTCACAATGGTAGGATACAGTTCTGCACTATAAATATAGACCGTGGCGAACATGGCAGTGGCAGCAAACTTCCCCAGCACTGCCAGGACTGTTATCACTACAGGAAGATCTGATGAGAAAAGAATAAATCCTGATAAGCAAGACAGGTTGAAGACATACAATGAGTTCATGTGTTTCTAAGATTAATAGTTACCATTTGGAATAGCCGGGATTGCAAGGCACATACAGCCTGCAATCACTGAGGTCCCTGATTGATATATTCTCCTCCCAAGATGCCGAAGAAGAGCCAAAGTGATGAAGTATGCAGGAATTTCTACGACACCAAAGATGAGCTGTGTGAGGTAGATATCCAGGCCAAAGTCACCAACATTCAGGCTCAGTCCATAGTACACTGTAACTGATCCAGCCCTAGAAGCACAGTAGGAACAGATACCATCAGTGTCAGTGAAAAAGTATTATAGGATTATAATGTTTTCTTGACAAATATCACCATGTGTAGTTGGAGTTTCTGTAGCTATTTTATGTCAAGATTAAATATTGATGTATGTAGAAAGTTTTCATGAGTTAAGGACAGTGACATGAACAATTCATTATGAATGCATTAATAATAGAACAATATTAATCTGTTCAGTTAATGGAGAAATTACAGAGACTCACCAGACACAGTTCAGTATGAGAGCACGTTTTCTCAGATATGATATCCTGAAGATGTCCAACATGCTTCCTTTCTTGGAGGTACCCTCAATCTGCAGCTAAAAAAAACACGTCATTTTTAATTTCTTCTATAATTCAGAACTTTACTAGTGTTTGATTCTGGCTGAGGCTGACCTGTGAAACAACTCACCTGTTCCAGCAGAGCCTCTGGCACCTTCCTCCCATTCACCCTGGCTGCCCTCCGGATCTCCCTCTTCAAGTCTTCCTTCCTGCCCTGGGTCATCAGCCAGCGAGCTGACTCTGGGAGAATCCTAGTAGACATGGACCAGAAGATTTCATTGAAATGGTTCAGTAATTATTTTTCTATACTATTAGAGATCAGGACCTAAAATATTTGTGTAATGTAAAGTAATGTCTTCATGGTCTGCTGACCAGCTGGAATAAATCTTTAATCTTTGGGCCCCTGTCTTCCATTGTGATGAACTGCTGTAGAGCCAGATCCCTCATGTATCTTAACATTGGTATCTTGTTGTAACTTGTAGTGATGCATTCATAATGTTGTGGAGATATTATTCTATATTTGTGTCATTAATGAATTAAAAATGCATTTACATAATTTTCATGACTCATTACATTTCCTTAAATTGTATTATTCCTTGTGTTATCCCTTGTAAGAATGCTGAGCAAATGTAAAGCAATTACATTTTTACAAGGAATAAAATATGTAACTGATTTTAATTGATGTGAAATGTGGTATTGTAACAGCGTGTTAATATAAATTTATTTATGTATTTTGACAGGCATGCTGTGGGGCAAACATCTCCAGTGTTCTGGACCCCCAGCGTGACAAGCACCACCCCTGATCACACATGAGTAAAAAAAAAAAAAAAAAAAGATGTGGCAGCATCTTTTAGCTTGGACTTGTGTCTGCTGACCAGTACAAAACTGCCAGGAGCAGGAGTAGAGGGCTGAAGAGCACCAGCTGCAGGATCCTCCAGCTGCGGATCAAATAGGCGACACCTGATACCATCATCAGTCCAAAAGTGAAGAAAATGAAGGGGACACAGGTGAAGAGAGCAACCCCAGAGGAATCTGTCCACTCTGCCCCTTCAAAGTAATAAGACATACATTACAAATGTTTGGTAGTTACTTCACATCCCAACATATTCACCTCTAAGATATATCTTTCCTAATGCACAAATAATAGCCACTTTTAATATTTCTTGTGTGTCTCTGACAGGTTGATAAATGTTCAAAATCAAATGTACAAAATCAGGACAGTCTGATTTTGATAATGAGGATAAGTGTGTTTACTATGCTATTTAAAACATTATATCATGAAATAGAAGATGAAATTAGAATGAACAGTGCACTTACCTAACACAAATGCATTCATTACTATGCCAGAAGTTGTGGCGGCACTTACAAATCTGACAAACATGTAAATGTAGATGTTGGGTGAAAAAGCAGCACCCACACCAAATAATAGCTCGAGGAGGATGGAAAGGAGGATAACAAAGCGTCGACCAAATCTATAAAGACAAGAGGAGTATTATGGTTCAGCATTTCCTCATGATTTTAATGAACATAGGGGGTTAGCTGAAGGTATATGGTACAGCCAAGAGGAGGACCCTGTCTGATGATAATCTTGGGGGCCTAATGTAATGTTTACTGGGAAAGACTCAAAATGCCAAGTGCAATGCAACAGAATCGTAAACAACAATGGCAGAAATATAGTTCATTTCCCGCTATGTTGGTGAAGCTATATCTTTTGTTGTTTTACATTTAGTGCATGTAACAAATAAAAACATGCTTTTGAAAGAGAGGAACATTAGGCTACTAGAAACCATCAGGCTACATTACATTAGGCTACTAGGAAGTAACATTCACTGTCCAATTGTGTCTGTTGGGCACAAACAGCCAGGAATTCCTGGGCTGCATGACCCAACGACCTGCATCTTTCCCATTTTTTTTTTTAGCACTGATCTACTGAATTCATCTAAGCAACTAAACATTTCGATTTTTATCGAAATATGTCAAATCTGTGGTACCTTTAAAGAATACTCTGTTTGAACACGGCACCTTATGAATAATGTGTTATTACAAATGGTGGAATAGAGGATTTGTGAGTGTGTGAGTGTCCTTTTTTTTTTTTTTTTTTTTTTTTTTTTTTTTTGGTGCTTGAGTGCCTGCCCCCAAATGTCTGTGTATGGCTAGTGGCAACTGGTCAACTGGGAAAGGAATTCATAACCCATACTTTATCCACCTGCCAAAATTGAAGCTTATTGTGCACTATCAGTTGTTAATCATGCTGTTAATACAAATGCAAAACACAAAGTCTCACAAACATGACAAATATCAGGTACATGGCAATGGAGGTGAGAAGGGATGAACTCTATACCTGTCAGCCATTACCCCAAACACCAGCGCTCCAACCACAACACCTGCCATGTAGATGGACTGTGATGTTTCCTGGAAACTACGCCTGTCACACACCAGATTAAACTGAAAAAGGACAGGAGGAGGGGAAGGAACACAAGATGATATGACAGACACCATCAACTAAAAAAACACTAACACTAAAAAACACTATATTTTGGCTATGAGCCATAATCTCTCACAAACAGCAAACCATTACATAAACATCTGGAGACTGGAAACAATAAAGGGGCAATATGTCATTATTTTCCACAACAACAATGATAATGATGATGCAAATAATAATAATAATAATAATAATAATAATTGGTTCTGGAAATTCCGGATTTTTGTCAAAAGTTTTAATGAACGTAAACATCAAGTGCCTCTGTACTAGACAATGTTACGCAGTGGTATAAAAAAAATGTTTTTATGTTTATAATTTTAACAATCTTTTTTCTTTTTAACATTAACGCAGAAACAGTCTATGTGACCAGCGGTTTGCCTTAGTGATTTGCAGAATAGTTCTGTATTTCCTCAGCACATCCATCAAACTGCAGCGCTCCTCAGTCGCCTACCTCTGTCACAATGCTGGAGGCTCCCTCGGGTTTCTCATAATCCCATCCATCTACACACTTTGTGGTGCTGTTAATCCCATATAATTCAATGGTTTCCAAATCCAAATCCACAGGTGTGAACATGAAACAGCTTTCAAACTCTCCATCCTTGTTCACAGGGAGGGTGAGATTTTTTTGTCGCTCATATGTCAAGTTTGAGCCGCGGGCCAAAATCCAGCCAGTATCACAGTGATGCGGGAAATTCAAGCCCGTGAATACCTGGCAAAATACGTCCATGGCAGTAAAAACGTTTGGGATGCATACTGAAACCAGTAAAAGTTTCTGAAATAACCCGAACTCCCCAATCTCTACTAGGACTTGCCGAAAATTGCTCATATCTAGCTGAGTTTACAGGATAGTTCGTCCTCTGAGCAAAGTGTTGGACAGAGAAGAGTCCAGTTTTCACTGCTGTCCATGCAGCTGCGCTCAATATGAGTCGTCCTGCAAATTAATGTTTTAACTATTAGGTACAACCCAGTCATGCGTATTGTCTAGTATGTACGTCAGGCGGACAAAGTACTAACAAGAAGACTCCATCAAGATTAGGCTTTAGTTTATAGAGGGACCGCACCCTGTGATAACTCACCTGTTACTGGCCTACTTAATGAATGAAAATAAATAAACAGCCTAATCTGAGAATTTATGGCTCAGTGTATGACTATTAGAACCCATACGCTGAGGGGACTGAGGAACAAAATTCACTGTGTGCGCGCGCGCGTGTGTGTGTGCATGTAAAGCAAAAAGAAGGGGGCGGGGGTGGATTTCATTGGTATTCATTTTCTGACACCTTTTTACCTTTACTCCCTACATTTATACTTTTCTACTCCTTACCTTTTCAAAACAGGCTTGATACTTCACTTCTAGTGCATGAGATAAAAATGATCTATTTTTAATTTTGCATTGCCTTCCCAACATCAAAACCGATTTAAACCTATATAGATGGGACCATAACGCATAGGAAAAAACAATTTTTTTGGTGTGTTCACCCAGACCTGAAGTGTGTTCTGGTGCTGATCATAATGTTTTGAGTTCTGTTGTTGACATTGAATAAAATAGATTCGAATAGAATAGAATAGAGTAGAACAGAATGCCGTTATTGTCACTGAACAGCAACTCCTTTACATAGAATAAATTCTATCTACTCCTGTACATAGAATTAAGGTACAGGAAAAAAGGATTAAAAGACTATTCTAGGTTCAATTTGAAAGCCAGATCCAACACATGTGCCACTGCCTGATATTTGTATTGCACACCCGGAAAGGCAAACTTAGGAGCTTTCAGGCCACAATGCAATTATGTAATTTCACTCCATTTTTATTCATGGTAATTTAGTGCAGTGACTACGTCCAGTCACAGTGTCATCTTTTTCTGTTCCTAGTCAACATCATTGTGATTATAACAAGAGTGTGGATTGAAGCATTCCTAAATCTATGTTTGAGGCACTCTGCGATCAACTGCTGGGCAAATATTGTAGTTTTTTGAAAACTTAAAAGACAAATCTGCCTGCACATCACCTATTTAGTGTATGAGCAATCTCCACTGAATGAACAATCAAAATCAACTGCATTGACAAGTATAAGTACAAGATGGTTTCCTCTTGACTCAACAGGCTCTATTTTCATGAATCACTGCGCAGGTGATAGCTCATGGCACAAGCTCACTTAATATGACTAAGACATTTTTGGTCATTTTGTGGCCACAGGAGAAGGGACAGTAAATGCACAGTGGTGAAAGAGACTGGATTATGAAGAAAGCACTATCACTAGGTGTGGTAGTGGCTGACATCAGTCACGACCAATCAAATAAGCTCTTTTTATCGCCCCTTTTTAATAGCAATTCACTCCCTGTTACATAGACTTGTGATATTTTGGGGTAGAGAATTCCACGAAACCAGCATTCTTGCCACTTCTCCTTTATTAAAAAAAAAAAAAAAAAGATCTCCGAAATCCAGTCATTTACCACCCCAAGAAGAAGTCTCAAAGGTGTCCCTAATGATAGATAGAGATTCACATCACAGAATACATAGGCTTAAAGACAGTGAATACCATTAAATCTGTATTCAAATTTTCATTTGTGTTAATATATCACACTAATATTACACTATTACGCTAATCCATTGGGAAGTTATGTATTTATGGTATGCCAAAGCCACTTCCTCACACCCTTTTGACTGGAAAATTAAACAAGTCTTCTGTGGCCCATGACATATCTGGTCATAGCTTTGTGATGAGTGTGAATTTGTACAAAAGTTATGACCCATTTTATGATATGCCAAGCCCACTACCACTCCAGCTTATGGCCAAAGGGTGGAAAAAGTTAGCTACGGCTTCTTGGCCTCTAAGAATCTCCCCACTGTATTTGGTAGAAGCCCAAGCATCCCTCATACCATTAGTGGAACAAGAATAACACTTTCATTTGAATTAAAATGAATTCACATAATAGAAACAAATACATTTGTGTCTAGAATTACTTTATTGCAAACATTCAGGTCATCAGAAACTTTTGTAAAAGAAAAAAAAAGACTGAATGCAAAAACCAACAATTTTATTCAATAATTTACAAGTAAAAAATGATTCTGTTGATGCTTTGCACCATACTACTGTACTAACTACGACTACAGTAACAAACTGAACACTGATGAATTACAAATAATAAAACTCCATCAGTTTAATTTCAAACATATTGCAGTCTCTGGCATTTGTCCCTGATACTGAATAAAAGCATTTATACTTTATGGAAACTTTGGATGGACAATGATAAAAGTCCCAAAACTCACATTATGATTTCAGTATGAATAACAAGTGTAAAGTCATCGCTGATTTCTTCTTTTCATCGCAGAATAGCGTCTCAGTATTCCCACTCTCTCATTTCCTAAAATTAAAACCGAAAGCAGAATTATTATGTGGAATTAAATCAGTATGCTTGATTTTTTTATGCATACATTTATTTGAGAAAATGAGCATTGTTCTCAAACACTTAACAAAAGAAAAAAAAAATCTTATTTTCATTGAGAGTTGCAAGGGCAAACATATCTTCTTCTTCATATCTTATTTTATTCATCATTAATTATTCTCTCTCCTGGAACTCCAAAAATTGCCATTTCAGAACTGGATTGAATCTCTTTGTTGAATGCTTCAGTCAACTAAAGTCTGAAATACAGTGGCCCAAAAGTTGTTTGGCTTATTACAAGACCAGAATATATGAGCCAGGTCAGCCTTAACTATATGACAGCGATTGCATGTTTACCCTCTATAATGCACTATCCCATCCAATCTGTGTTAGATTAAGGTATGCAGGAATCCAGTACTGGTTGGAGGTAATGTTTAAGGTTAGAGCGTTATGATTTCAATTTAGTAGGAAAGGGCATCAAAAGTGGCAAAATATTAAGGCCTGCCCTTTGCCAGTGGACAAAGACAGGATCTAATTTGGCTGGGAGGAAGATGTGATTACTACATCTTCGGACATCATGGAACTAGAAAAAGAAAAATCAGTCAGATTTAAATTTTGTTTGAATAACAACCAAATCCTAAGAGTGAAAGTTACACAAGGAGACAAAGATAGCCTGGCAGTAAATGGTGCATGCAGTGATGACAATATAAAAGTGTTCGCTTCAGATTGGCCCCAATAGGCATTTTGGGCCTGTCTCCAAAAAACTGTTTTTTTAAAGTTTGCCGCCTGATAATAGTACATCAGATTGGACAGGGCCAATCGCCCTTCTGTCCTTTGTCTCTGAAGAAGTACCTTATGAACCCCTGAGTGCTTGTTGCCCCATAAAAATGGGGATGGCAAATATCTACATTTCTGAGAAAAGATTTCGGGACAAAAACTGGGAGGTACATTAGAGGCTAGAGGTAAATTTAGCTCCAATTCTAGAGGTCAGTGCTAGGATTATTAATCAGGAGTATAGCATTTTTGTCATAAAGATCAGATAACATATGGGTATATTTATTCCCAAATATTTATATTCTGTCGATGTAGTATATTCGCAGTGTGAAAATCACACGGCACAGGGTTCGAAATGTATAGCAACAAGTCATCTGCATATTAGCACACTCTAGGTTTTTTTTTTTTTTTTTTTTTTTTTTTCCCTGTAAATGCCATTAAAATGTTGTGAGGTTTTCAGCATGATAGAGAGTAGTTTAATGGCTAAAACAACAGGGATTGGGCTGATGGGACAACCTTGCCTCATAGCCCTCAACAGTGAAAAAGGCTTAGAACATTTATTTATTAGTTATTATTGTTGCTTTTGGCAAACAAGTAGGAGCACACTTAGGTCAAACACTCATCATAATAATTTGATTCATCTATTCATTCACTAAATAACTCTATGTACACGATGGTGAAAACGCTAGTTAACTCACATGGGCTCAACGTGGTCCTGAAGTCCAGCATGGAGGGTCTCAGGTAGAAAAAAGCAGAGACACCCAGCAATCAAGGGGAGGATGCCAAATAACACCATGGGGATGGAGTGATGGTAGACCTCAAGAAGCAAGATCAGAGGGGCGAGGATGCCAGCCACACGACCACACATGAAGTTTAGACCAATACCATTTTGTCTGCAAGAGACAGTATGCACAATGGATTCAACAGAAATGTCATTGCACAGTAAATAGAAGCATACTACCATTTTCTGTAAATATTACTTAAAATAATCCAGATTACTTCATTATGTGTTTATTATTACCAAAAATAGAGAAAACATGTTATTAGCAATGTTGGGACATTACCTTAGAACGGTAGGATACAGTTCTGCAGTATAAACACAGATTGTGGCGTAAGAGGCACTGGAAGCAAACTTTCCCAGAACTGCTATGATTGTTACCACTACAGGAAGGTCTGTTAAGCAAATAAAAAATCAGATTAAGAAGCATTTGTCATATAAGCATGGTCAAGTTGAGGCTAATACAATGATCTAATATTTTTCAGAATGAAAGTGTCAGGGGTTAGAAGTTACCCTTAGGAATGGCAGGGATCACAAGGCAAGCACAGCCTGAAATCAGTAAGACTCCTGCTTGATATATTCTCCTCCCAAAATGCTGAATTGAAGCCAAGCTGACCAGGTATGAAGACATTTCTACAACGCCAAAGATGAACTGTGTGAGGTAGATATCCAGGCCAAAGTCACCAACATTCAGGCTCAGTCCGTAGTACACCACATTTGTCCCGAACCTGGTAATACAGTGGAAGAGATTCCTTCAGTGTCACTGCAAAACTATTACAGGACTACAATATTGTCTTGACAAAACATTACATATGTGTACTGGAGTTTAGTGTATCTATTAAATGGCAGGATTAAACATTGATATATTTATGTCATGTTTTATAGATTGAAAAGCACAGTAGCATGACACATGCAATTCAATCTATTCCACTGATGGAGAAATTACAGAGACTCACCAGAGACAGCTCATTATGAGAGTACATTTTCGTAAATATGGTATCCTGAAGATGTCCAACATGCTTCCTTTTTTGGGTGCACTCTCAACCTGCAGCTAAACAAGCAACTTGTCATTTTTAAAAGACATATTTAAATCAAAGCTCTACTGCTGTTTGATTTTGGCTAAACCTGACTTATGATACAACTTACCTGTTCTAGCACAGCTTCTGGGACCTTCTTCCCATTAATCCTGGCTGCTCTCCTGATCTCCTTTTGCAAGTCCTCCTTCCTGCCCTGGGTCATTAGCCAGCGAGCTGACTCTGGGAGAAGCCTAACAGACATGTCAGACCACAAGATCTAATTCAAATATTTCAGTAACAACCTTTCTAGCACCATATCTGTAGACTAAGACCAAAGTATTGCTGCCTCACTGGCCACTGACCAGTAGAGGATCACCAGGACCGGAAGTAGAGGGCTGAAGAAGACCAGCTTCAGGATCCTCCAGTTGCGGATCAAATAGGCAAGGCCTGACAGTATCATCAATCCAACAGGGAAGGAAATGAATACCATAAAGGAGAAGAGAGCAACCCTCGAGCTATCAGTCCACTCGGCCCCTTCAAAGTGATAAGACAGATGTTACCAATGTTTAGTTGTGAGTTTACATCCCAATATATTCACCTTTTGCCTATGCACAAATAATGGCTACTGTTAATATTCATGCTGTATGGATAGCAGGTTGGTGAATGTCCAAAATGTTGGTTAAGGTTGGTAAATGTCTTTCACAGCAGCCATTCTGACATGAACAGCAGGAAAACACAGCTCTTACTAATAACATTAATTAAGGTTCTGTCCCTTTTTAGTCTAACAGAGCCAGGGTCCTGATGTTGTTCATGCTGGCTCACTGAAAAGACTCTGAAAAGGCACACTATAGAACAATACCTTAATTAATGTCATTAGTAGCACCTTTGTTAAAACAGCAGCTGTGATAAAGGTCTATTAAATAGCAGCACACTCCCACCACCTTCAAAACCATTTGTGTAACAGACGCAAACCAAAAGCAAGAAGTGCTTGAACCATGGTTCAGCATCATCTGCTGTTCAAATAAAAACATCAAGACTTGAAGTCTCATAACGAATTTAATTGTAATCTGACTGAAAGGAAAGAGATGCTTTGTTTCAACTTTAAAATTTACCCTATAAAGCTCGAGTTACCACAGCGCCATTGAGTATACACACATTTATGCAAAATCACCTGACTGCCTGCAGCTACTGATTTATTCAAAACTCTTCTGAAACTGCACATTCTGCACATAAACACATCTGCAAGTGCAATATATGAAGGTGTTGAGTTTAAAAAGAACTAAAATCACTTGCTGCAAACAAATGATAAAAAAAAAAGCCTCACAAATCAATATGGAGCAACAGAAAAAGCCCCTTCAAAGATTACCTTGTGGCAGAGTCTGCACTTTCCCCTTATTTTTAAACAGAAACTCAGAGATAAAATAATCCTTGTTGAAGTAAAATGTATCCCTCATATCCAACAAAAAACATGTTTGTTGTATTACATTTACAAAGAGCTCACTGACTGGCTGAAACTTTGATCTAAGTGTCTAGGCCCAATTGATCAAGATGCATATTGCTGTAAAGATGTCTTTCCCCCTTCAGACACTCGTTCTACCAAGAGCTCCCATACAGTGTAGAATGACGAGAGAGAGAAACTGAGAAAGTCGTATGCCAGAGAGGGAACAGACAAAATGTTAAAGTCAAATAGTACAGAAGTACATCAAAGTTTAAAGCTCAGGAAGCACTTGAGATATTCCTTGCATCCAGTGCTGCAGCAAAAGTGCCTGGTTCAAAATGAATTTATATTTCCTCTGGCAGGAAAGCAGAAATAACTTAGATTTCAATTGAAGATGTCCCAGAGAAATTATCCTGATGTGTGTTCAGGGCCAGCTCTTGGTATAAGCAGTATCGGCGGTTGCTTAGGGTGCCATCTGCTGGAAGGGCACTGCCAGTGCCAGTCACCGTTGGGGAAAAATAATAATAATAATTATGGCTGCTGCGCAGCAGTGGTCGGGGCCGGGCAATTTTAGCCAATTCTGAGCAACAAGTGGAAAATCGGAAGATGAAAAGAAAGGTTGCATTCTAATGTGCATTTTGCATCAGTTGAGGCTTGAACTCACAATTTCTGGCATGAAGGACAATGCTCTATCTCACTGATTGTCAACTAAGTGTCAATTTATGTGATGCTTCACAAATTGACTCAGCCAGTCACATGATAGCAGCCGCCTATGCATGGAAAGGCAGATTTCAAACCACTGTAAAAAAAAAAAAAAAAAAAAAAAAATCAGTCATCAAGACAAAAATTCTGAAAATACACTTATTGCATCTAGACAGCATGGAGATGTTGGTAATTTGTTTTTAATTTGCTCCATAAGTGAAGAACTGATGTTTAAGTGTACAAAAGTTTCTTCGGTATTGGGGCTACATTTTGATGAAAGTTGCAAAGCTGTAGCACATATGGTTGATTTATTACAAATTTTCAAAGTTTTGAAATTTAGAGGCTTGCTGTATTGCCACCATTAGAACTACTGGCTTGTGTTTGCAGCTGAGGAAATCTGGCATGGGACTGGACCTTTGTGCAACATTTGGTGAGTTTTCGCGCATGGGAATGTTGCACAAGCTGAAGCTTGAACTTGCAATCTTCGACACCGAGGACTGGCCTCTATCTCACTGAGCTAAAATTTCACATGTAGCTTCACAAACTGACTGAGCCAATCACTGACGTGCAGGACAGCAGCCATCCATGCAAGGAAAGGCAGATTTTAAACAGCTGTCAAAAATTCAGTTATTAAGACAAAAATCTGAAAATACACATTTTGCATCTAGACAGCATGGAGATGTTGATCATTTGTTTTTAACAATGATTGATTTGCTCCATAAGTGAAAAACTGATGTTTAAAAATGCCATTCTTGCACTGACTCCAATTGTTCACATGAGAGCAAAATTCAAAATGCTGTCAAAAATTCAGTTTTTGAGATACAATTCTGAAATTTGCCACACATCATCTACCATGACTCCAAAATTTTGTTAATTTTTTCATGAACATTGAAGATTTATTTACCAAGAATTTGCAAGTGTATGTTTACTGTACCATTTACAGTCAAACATTTTGATGCAATGTAGGCTCAATTTTTTGATATATCAAAAATCTGTGTGGATCGTTTGTGTAGGACAGTCTGAAGATGCTCTGTAGCAAGTTTGGTGACATTTGAGCAAAAATTGTGGATTGTGGGTCAGTTTTGAAAAAAATAGAGTGATGGATTTTATAATTTGCAATAGGTTCAAGTGCACAAAAGTTTCTTCAGTATTAGGGCTACATTTTGGTAAAAGTTGCAAAGCTGTAGCACATATAGTGGATTTGTTATGAATTTTCAAAATTTTGAAATTTAGAGGCTTGCTATAACGCCACCATCAGGACTATTGGCTTGTGGTTGCATCTGAGGTAATCTGGCATGGGACTGGACCTTTGTGCAAAATTTGGTGATTTTTCGCTCATGCGAAGTAGGACTTCCTGGGAAGAAGAAGAAGAAGAAGAAGAAGAAGAAGAAGAAGAAGAAAAAGAACACACAGGAATACAAGACAGACCTGGCAGGATAATAATAATAATAATAATAATATCCGATGAACATTGGTGCCAAAAAAATCTGGCGGATTTTGGCAGAACGGCAAAACAACAATGGAGGAAAGCATCATTGTGGCTGTCTCTCTGTGTGCAGAACTGTGGGACACCAGACTACAGTCCTACCGTGATCTCATTAATAATCAATCATGGAGAGAGATATCCAACAATTTGGGAATACCAGGTGTGTTTAAAAACTGGCAGAGATATATGATGTTTTTGCTTTCCATAATAGGTGAGTTTTTTTTCTTTTCTTTTTTTCTGCAATCAAAGTAATTTGGCCAACGTGGCTAGAGCTGGCCCTGTGTTTGTTTGATATATTTTATTATTTTTCATTTCACTGGCATTAGTTATTTTGTCAGATATATGCATAAATAATGACAATATAGTTGAAGGTACAAGCTTGAGAAATGGTTACACTTGTAGCCCATGGTCTCCTCTATTAAATGGTACTGAGCACTTGCCAATAGAGCGAACACAGCTCCATTTACTTCAAGACAACTGAAACCTGTGTAAAATATATATATATACACTACTCACAAAAAGTTAGGGATATTCGGCTTTCGGGTGAAATTTCAGGATGAACCTAAAATACATTATAACCTTTACAGGTGAACTTAATGTGACCTTCTGTAAACTTTTGAATGCACATGTCCAACTGTTCAGTGTTTCAGTACTTTTTGCACAAGTTGCTGTTCTCTAACAAGGAGTTTAACGGCAAAATTCACATCAGGTGTTTGATGCTCCAGCTCATCGAGGTCCTATCATTAGGGAACGGCTGCTGGAGACTGGGGTACATCAAATGGAGTGGCCTGCACTTTCTCAGACCTGAATCCCATAGAAAACCTATGGGATCAGCTGAGTCGCCGTGTAGAGGCTTGGAGCTCTGTACCCCAGAACCTCAATGTCCTGAGGGCTGCCCTTCAAGAAGAGTGGGATGCCATGCCTCAGCAGACAATAAGTCGACTTGTGAACAGCATGAGACGTTGCTGTCAAGCTGTAATTGATGCAGAAGGGCACATGACAAGTTATTGACACTGACATTTTTTGTTGTGGTATATCCACCACTGTTGTTGGCTTTTGTTTCAAGAAATTGTTTGAGATGAGGAAATCACCAGTGTATGCTTCTACTTAAATGCCCTACTTTCATGATATAATATCACTGTAGCGTGAACTTTTTACATTTTCCATAAATTTCACCCGAAAGCCAAATATCCCTAACTTTTTGTGAGTAGTGTATATATATGAACTCAAAAAGATTAAGCACTTATGCAAAGATTAAGCACTTATGCAATTTTCATACATTTGGATTGAAATTTTTGTTTTTTGGTTTGTGATCCTAAATTTGTTTTGTGTTTTAATAGATCCTTTTTCACAGCCACTATTTTGACAGGAATAGCACGTTAACACAGTTGTTACTAATGACAGTAATTAAGGTCACGTTCCGATTCAGTGTACCACAGCCTGTCCAGTAAGCCAACATGAACAATAGCATAAACCTGGCTCTCTTAGACCTAAATGGAGCAGAACGTTAATTAATGTCATTAGTAACACATGTGTTCACCCAGCTATGCATGTCAAAGTAGCTGCAATGAAACATGTCTGTAAAATTCACCACATAGACATCCTCCTCAAGAAATTAACTTTGACACAATGTAGTATGCACATTCTTCCTTCTTCTCAGCACCTTAACCCCCCCCCCCCCCCCCCCCCCCTGTTTATAATGTAAATTATGCTTCATATTTTGCTATCCACTTTGCTGCTGTAATGCTTTAAATTTCCCCACTGTGGGACTAACAAAGGAATATCTTATCGTATCTTATCTTAAGTCCCCCTTACTATTTTCCTGCACGGCCAACTGTTCCATTGATGTGTTACTGAAAATACAATGTAATGAAGTCAGACTTTGGTAAAGGTGAACAGTGCACTTACCTATCACAAACAGGTTCATTGAAATCCCAGAAACAGAGGTGGCACTTATAAATTTGACAACCATGTAAACATAGATGTTGGGTGAGAAAGCAGCACCCACACCAAACAACAGAAGCAGGAGGATTGATAGCAGGAGGACAAAGCGCCGGCCAAACCTACAAAGACAAGATAAGAGTAATAACTGCTGTGCCATAAAGTTTACTTTTCTTTTTCTCACAGAAATAAAGGTGTTCACTGTATTCTATGTTTGGCTTTGAGCTCATAGTTAGTGCTGCTGTTGGACTGGACTGCATTTTATTGACAGCTGTTTCCAGTATTATGTTCCCCTCATGTATAATAAACAAGGAGGACAAAAAATTAGAAACACCTCTCAATAGTAATAATTGAGATAATTATTACTATTATTACTATAATAATAAACACATAATTTAATTTACTCATTCTCTACAATGTCAACAAAATCTGAACATTATAAACTTTCTTAAAAGGTGGATCTAATAAAGTGACCACACACACACACACACACACACACACACACACACACACACACAGAGAGAGAGAGAGAGAGAGTGAGAGATATTCACACACATACTGTACATACAGGCTGTTAAGTCAGTCAGTCATTTACAAACGAATAAAACAATTGTCAGGAACAGTTTTTTCATCAGTTGATTTGATTGATTTATTGATTGATTGATTGAATCTTATGTCACCAGCTCAGTCTCCTGATAATTCCAAGCTAATACAGCTGTCTCCAGTCTTTGGATATCAAAACATTTGGGTCACACCAGGATGATTACGTCTCACTACAATTAGTTGAGACAGGCAGACGCGGCCAATCTGAGGAGGCAGACCCAAAGAGACAGAAGCAATTTCGAGCTGTGGGACTGTCATGAAACACATCTGGTTTGCGCTGGTTTGGCTTGTACTATGAGTCTACTGAAACACACACACACACACACACACAGGAGAGGCAAAGAGAGCAAATGTGCAGCAGATTTATGTAGAATTAATTTAAATAATGATGTTTCTATAAAGGTATTATCACACAAAGTCTAACAAAAACTAAAAATGGTCAACTACATGACAGTAGAGGCAACTCTAGCAGGGGTCCATTACCTGTCAGCCATTGGCCCAAACATCAGCGATCCAACCAGAAGACCTGTCATGTAGATGGCCTGTGCTGCTTCCCGAAAACCACTTCTGTCACACACCAGATCAAACTGAAAAAGAAAAGAAGAATTACCAAAGTATTTAAGGTTTACATGAGGTATATCTTACCATAGGACGAGAATACTATACACTTAATTACTGCTGAACAAAGTCCTCTCACTCATATTGTATTAAATGAGAAGCCAGTATTTCTGAGACGTGAACAGAGACCAAAGAGCCCAGACTTGAATTTGTGACATGAACACCAGGAAAACTAAAAACTGATACAGTAGGCTATAAACAGGAGACTGGCTTTATGAATTCATAAAGAATTATCTGTCTGGATTTGAACATCTAGACTACATAGATTTTTACTGGCCACTATTGGAATGCTTGTGGAAATAGTACTTGGTATGTCACCCTTTTTTCAATTTCTCCATGCACCATTTCTGCAGTGGTGTGACATAACGATGCATGAAAAAAGATATTAATGTCCTGTTAATGTGCTACTGTCCTGGTGAATTTAAAATATAAGTGAATCCTAAATCAGACACTGGACATTGTGCCACATACTGGTAATTCGGTGTTGATATGGTTAGTGCAAATTAATGTACAAAGGCAGGTCAGCAAAATCATGACATATGCATATTTAACCATCACATGCAGCCACGTGACTCCTCACTACATAACACAAACTGCAGCAGAGCTATTCAACTGCTTACCTCTGTTACAATGCTGGTTGCGCCCTCGGGGGCCTCGTAGGCCCATCCATCTACACACTTTGTGCTGCTGTTGATCCCATACGATTCAATGGTTTCCAAATCCAAATCCACAGGTACGAACATTAAACAGCTTTCAAACTCTCCATCCTTGTTCACAGGGAGGGTGAGATTTTTCTGCCTCTCATAGGTTAAGTTGGGGCCACGGGACAAAATCCAGTCAGTGTCACAGTGATGTGGGAAGCTCATGTCCGTGAATACCTGACCAATCACGTCGAAAGCTAAAAAAAAGTTGGGGATGCATAATGCAAGGAGTAAAAGCTTCTGAAATAAACCAAACTCCCCGATCTCCTTTAGGACTTGCCCGAAATTGACCATACTCTCCAGCTGGGTCTGCGGGGGGCCGTGGCTCCTCCGCCGCTTGCAGTGTGGAACAGAAGTGACCAGGCCTGAGTCTTGTTGTCCTTCCAGCGACCAGCAGGCTACTGAGCTGTTTTGCGCGGTAATAGTTATATTATGACAACCCAGGAGCTTATATATAGTGTAGAGTCACCAAATGCATCAGCAGTATTAACTCTGAGGCGATGGGTATCTGTGAAAGATAAAGGACGAGATGACATGAAACAAGGCAAGATAAAGGGCAATAAGATAAGATATAGCAGAACTCAAGTTAAACTTTATTGATCCACACAAACGGAAATTCGCATGTTACAGCAGCTCATGAGAAATAGAGAAAATAGAGACTGATCACTTATAAAAGATTTAAAAAAACAACTATGTGCGCTACAAGCTAAATTATATGCACTTAATGAATGCACTCTATTGCCTACAATATACGCATTATATATGGAGCCTACCTTTTACATTATACAAATATGCAAGCATTACCAAATATGACCTCATACTTCGTGTGTAGCATTATGCTGCAAAAATATTGCAATGCAAGACATCAGTATTTCATGCACTGTAAATAGCCTAATTAATAATTGCTCAGTCGGAGCTACAATAACAGGCCGCCACTGGCGCGGACAATCTCATGGAATAACACAAAGTTAATACATATTTACTAAATATGTATTAACTGTATTAAACTTAAATATCCAACATCTAAACAATAAAAGAATTGAGGAGGATCGGATACATCAGTAAGCAGGGGATTCAATTAAAGAAATTATACCATCCAATCAAAATTGGATGCAAATGGCCAGTTGCACAGACCTGGAGTCTACCTCAGCAAGAGCAGTTTAGTTTTCGGCAGCTTGGTTGAAATGGGCAAAAACAGATTTTTTTTGCAGTTTGCATTGTGGTATAACATATATATTCTGCTAATGGATAAAGAAAGTGATTACTGGTACTATTATTTATCTCGCGGTAATTGAGTTTAGCTGATAGACAGTGACCACAAAGATTTGGTGAAAATGTATAGGCTATTGGAAGCAGGCATTTACACCAGGTTAGATGTTAAAACAGTGGGGTTGCTATGGAAATGATGCTGATCAGAGATCTTCATAACACTGTTAGACGCATCTGCAGGTCACACAGGGACAAGGATTTTACATGCATTCCCATAGAGCGCACCCGCATGCTTTATTGAGACACGCGCAAATCAGTCGGGCGTGCAGATTGAGAATAAAAAAAAAAAAAACAACACGTCTGTCCCTGTCAGCTTACTTCAGCAGCTCAGACTACAGTGTGTGGAATGTCAACGTCAGCTGGAAAGACTCCGAGGACATAAGGACGAAGGTCGTTAAACATTTGGCCAGCGCGGGGATGCCATGACTTTTCCTTGTCTGCGGCACCAACTCAAGTCCAAATTTCCTCCAGGAGCACCACAACCGCATCGTGACCGGTAACGTATTCCTATCCTTGACCCCATCTTCCGGCACCCCAAATAAGGAATAACGTCACCGCATGCAGAGTGGTGTGTCGGCGACTCGCCCCCCAGCTCCAGCTCCACCCTCATCCTAACCCCCAACCCCTCCCGCAGCAAACCGCGGGCGCTCCGTGGGGGGGGGTTTGTTGCGGTCCTCCTCCGCTGCGCCACAGGTCGCCCCGCTGTGCTCCCCCTTTGTCTGTGACCGACCCTTTTGAGTGCAAATGAAGTCGCAGTGAGGGGCGCTGTTGAAAAGGGTCGGGACGGGAGGACACATCAATTTCACACTCGGCTTTCACTTCCTGTTCACATGAAGCCCTACGTCATCGCCAGCGATCAGCTGTTGCTGCCACTGATCTATAGGCTAATAAAAACAATATTTGTCGATGTTATACGTGTTACAGCAAAGCATATGTATTATTTGTATATTCAACATAGGCTATTATTCGTTTGAAATAATATTGTAGAATAATACATATAGGGAAAAGGGCTGCACTGCTCAGTGCTCAGTGGAGTGCTAAACCAAACATCTAATATATAATATATAAAATGTATATATGTACATGAATATTTTACATTAAATCTGGAAAATATGGCTAGAAAATGTCTGAAAACCATATGAGTGAAATAATAAAGGGATACCTGTCAACAGTTCAATCCACCTTTCTGTTTCAGTGCTTACAATATCAACATTTTTATGCTCATATGAGTTGTCTGTGTAGCTGAATCAGCCATAACTGAACTGTGGTGGAGTGCTGGGTGGGGAAGTTTCCTGGACGTGGTGCCAAAATATCCCCATTAGCTGCTCTGTGCTCCCCATGCCTGCTTATCCACAGCACTGCATCTCTCCAGTCACTCAGTGCTCATTTCAGCTTTTGCATGTTCACTTTTAAATTTCACACATTACAGTGTCACTTTCCATTTTCAAACTGCCATTTTACAATTTTCAGCTTCCTTTGCAACATTTAATTATGGCCTGGTTATTCCTTGTGGTACAGTGAAATATTAATCTACTTAATATTCTTTAGATTTTGCATTTACAACCTATGGGTGCCACCAAGATACAAACCTTCCTCTGCGTAATATGCTTTTGAACAAGCTGTGCTGGTCAAGCGACGTTCCCTCATCCCAGCATCAGCACCATGGCAGCAATAAAACACAACAACTTGGGTACGCTCCACCAGTGAGTTGAGGGCACAGAGTTAAGCATGTTTCCAAACTCTATCTGTTTTTTTGTTTGTTTGTTTGTTTGTTTTTTACCCAGAAGACATCACTTTAATAGACAGTGATCATGACAGTGAAATTTTTGAATACATCAAATACAATTTTTGTATAAGAGTTTGAATAAAGTACATACAATTTTCAAAGTAAAACAAATTCTGGTGAAACAATGAATAAATTATAACTAGATACTGATGTAAAAACATCTGTCAGTTTCATTTCAGAGACACTGCAATCCAGGATTTCGACCCAGATGCTGAAAAACAGCATTAATTTACTGTGTGGAAACATATTTTATAAAATGACAAAAACTACATGAAGATTTCAGCATTAATTACAATGGTAACCTATTCACTAATTCCTGGCCTTCATCACTGATTCCTCTCTTGGTACTCCCAGTCTCTGGTTTACTGAAATTAAAAGCAAAGGCAGAATTATTATACACAATTACTTGTTTCTGTTATCTTAATAAAACAGATGAAATAGTTTAAACATAAACACAGGCACTACATTCGTCCATACATTTGTTCCATTACCACCGTGAACGGGCTAAGCAACTCACATGGGCTCAGCGTGGTCCTGGAGTCCAACATGGAGGGTCTCAGGCAGAAAAAAGCAGAGACCCCCAGCAGACAAGGGGATGATGCCATATAACAGCATGGGGATGGAGTGATGGTAGACATCCAGGAGTCTGATCAGAGGAGCGATGATGCCCGCCACACGACCACACATGGAGTTTAGACCAATACCATTTTGTCTACCAGAGACAATTGAATCATCAGTGCCATTTTCTATCAGTATTACATAAAACATTACAGTATTCCATAGCATTGTATGTAGTGATTATTAGTAATAATAGTGAAAATACATGATATGGTCAAATGCTGAGACACTACCGTAGGAAGGTAGGATACAGCTCTGCAGTATAAACAAAGACTATGGCGAAAGAAGCACTGGCAGCAAACTTCCCCAGTGATGCCATGACAGTTATCAGTCCAGGGAGGTCTAACGAGCAAATAAAAAAAAAAAAAGAAAGAAAAAAAAGAAAAAAAAATCATGTAAAGGTGGGTTTATCAGATATACATGGGAAAACTGAGACTTCTATAATGAGGACATTACCCTTTGGAACGGCAGGGACCACAAGGCAAGCCCCGCCTGCAATGAGCAAGAACCCTGCCTGACATATTCTTCTCCCGAAATGCTGAATAAGAGCCAAACTGCCCACGTATGCAGGAAGTTCCACAACACCAAAGGTGAACTGGGTGAGGTAGATATCCAGGCCAAAGTCACCAACATTCATGCTCAGTCCATAGTAAACCAAACTGGTTCCTAACCTAGTAACACAGAGGGAGAGACACCTTCAGTGTCGCCACAAAGATTTCACAGGTTTACAATACTGCTTTCTCAGTTACCATGACTGCTTGGAGTTCTCTTTCAAACATCTGTGTCAGTGTCTCCCACCAAACCTCCACCCTCAGAATACCTCGCCTTGGATGAGGAAGGGCCTGAAACCCAGTGGCATGAAGCTGCTTGATGTTGAAAAACTGTAATGCTGTCTATCCAGTGGTCCATGGTCTCAGTGAAGACGTCCAGCTGAGGGTGAAATGTATCACCAAGCATATCTTGTCTCTCTTCTCTGAGTACAGAAGTCAAACTGGTGGAAGAAACCATTCTTGTCCCATGCACAAAGCTTCAGGGTTTACCTCCTCAGTTCTCCTCATCCTAATCAGTGCTACAGAAGCAGGCCACACCTGCTGCTTAGGATGAGGTGTGAGAGGAGTTCAGAGTCATCACAGATCATTGCCTTCACCTCATGAACTCTTCATTTCAGGCTACAGGGAGAGCCCTGAGTATTGTTGAGGCCCAGGAGAGGGCTAGGTGGCTGAAACTCAGGGAAAACTGTTACATCCTTGAGGAGTGCATTGACACTGCTCGTCACTCTGGCACCACAGCTGCCTCCATGCAGCGACAGGGCAGAAAAACGGAGGCAGAGGAAGCCTTGCAGTTGTCAGGAAGGATACAGCAGGAGGAAGTATCTTCCCTGCTATCCAGAGGCCCGTTTCCACCGCCAGAACTTTGGGGTAATTTTACAGGGCCGGGGCCGTTGTCGCGTGTCTCCACTGCCGGAACCACCCCGAAGGAGAGAGTTCCTGAACTTTTACAGGGGCTAAAAAACGGCCCTGCCTCGGGGTAGGGACTCTGAGCAGCCCCGAAAAACTCCTGGGTTTACTCACGGCGCAATGTGGTGTCAACAGAAAGCAACAAAATAGCCGGATGCTAGCGTTAGCTTTAGCTAACGTTAGGCGTCCCGAGCAACATGGCCAACACTACCAAGCTAACGCTAACGTGCTAGCTAACGTTAGCTAATGCTAACAACACACTTTTTAGCCGGCATTTTTAGGGATGCTAACGTTAGCTTTAGGGAAGGTTAGCTAATGCTAACAACACGCTTTTTAGCCGGCATTTTAGGGATGCTAACATTAGCTTTAGCGGGCGTTAGCTAACGTTAACAACACGCTTTTTTAACAACATACATTTTGATGCCCCGGTCACGGTCGCGCAACTGCCCGGTAACTTTACAGGAACCTTCCTCCTACTCGGCCCTCTCAGTGGAGACACGGCAGGTGAGAGGGCTGAGCGAGGGGACGTTCCTGTAGTAGCCCCTGCCCCCGAAATACTACCAGGAACCCTTTGGTGGAAACGGGCCTCAAGAGAGCAAGCACAAATTAAAGGCTATAGTTAACAGCAGCACCTGCCTTAAAATGACATCTGTCAAGTTACAGCAAACACATTTAAATAATGATAATTTTTTACTGTGATGGGAATATTGGAATATTTAATTCAACTTAACTGTAACTGCAGTTCTTAAAGATTTTTAAAAAAGTTGCTCAAGCTATAATCAATCAAAATGATTCATATCACAAATAATAAAACTTAGAGAAGAGAAAATTTGTGGTCAAATATTCTTACCTAATATATCCTTCTTCTCAAACATGAGAGTCTGGGATGAGTGAAGAGCAGCACAATACCAAGGTCAAAATGACCTGAGCATCTGAACTGAAGCGTTCTGTATAGGTTCAATGGGCACAGAGCCCCAAAAGTGTTCTCTGGACCATTGTGAGACACCTCACTCATTTTAGTAAGCAAGCAACCTCAGGTTTCTGTAGCTGTTACATGTAATGATTAAATGCTTGTTTGTTTCTGTGATGTTTTATAGTTGATGGGACATGTATTCAATTAATGAGTTCAGTTAAAGGAGAAATAAGAAGGACTCACCAGACAAAGTTCATTATGAGAGCACGTTTTCTCAAATATGATATCCTGAAGATGTCCAGCATGCTTCCTTTGTTGGATGAAACCTCCACCTGCAGCTAAACAAATAACATTTTACAGTATCATACATTTAACTCAGTGTTTTACTAATGTCTGATTTTGGTTGAAGCTAAACTATGATACAACTCACTTGTTCAAGCAGAGCTTGAGAGACTTTTCTCCTGTTCACCCTGGCTGCCCTCCGGATCTCCTTTTGCAATTCCTCCTTCCTGCCCTGGGTCATAAGCCAACGAGCTGACTCTGGAAGAAGCCTAACAAGCAAATAAAATTACAATATGTAATTCAACAATTTCAAAATGTGTCTTTAGCAAACTGATAGAGACTAGTACCTAAAATATTTGTTTTAGTATTACTGCCTCATGGGCTGCTGACCAGTAGAAGATCACCAGAACCAGGAGCAGAGGGCTGAAGAGCACCAGCTGCAGGATCCTCCAGTTGCGGATCAAATAGGCGACGCCTGACAAGATCATCAGTCCAACAGGGAAGGAATTAACGGTGACAAAGGTGAAGAGTGCAACCCGAGAGGAATCAGTCCACTCTGCACCTTCAAAGCAATGAGACAGATGTTACAAATATTTGGTTGTTTACATCCTGATATACCTCTATCTTTTGCAAGTGCACAAATAATAGCCTTTATTTCTATTTCTGTTGCATGCATAGTCACACAAAACACACAAAACCAACAAACAGTGATTATGTTATACCTCAAAAATATATATAATGGACTGGGGCCATATGCAGACAGTACTACCATAACAAATATTCAGTAAAGGGAATACCTATGACCATCGTCCCTAGTAATAACAGCCCATGTCAAAGACTGCAACACCTTTAAATTACATAATAAAGTACATAAAATCTATAGAGCAAAGTATACTACTACACAAGATGTGCAAATGCAATAAACACCTAAAGCCTAAAACTATACCATGAAAAACATCACATGAAAATCATGCTATGTAAGGCAGAGTAGGTGCCTCTGTTTCTGTATGAATTAATAAAAATAGCCCAGCAAATTCTAAAATCATGTAAACACAGCACCCTCTACAGCAGCGATTGTCACCCTGCAGCCCACGAGCCATATGTGGCCATCACTCAGCAGTGAACTGCCTCCCTGGCAGAGGTCTGCGCTCAGGAACGAAGCTGATGGCTTGCTGCACAGGGGGAGAGGGCCTGTAGTGGGCCATTAAACAGTCTACCAGCTGTATGGAGATGCCAGACAGATCCAAGTGGAAACTTACAAAATGTGACTTATAGTGAGGCATCCTATTTCAGAACCATGGATAGTGCCATCAATTTATCACTGAACCAGCTGGTTTTCAAGCAGTGTTGATAGGCTGTTTCAGCACCATGGTCAGCACCACAGATTTTACCAGTAATTGCTCAAAACTCAGATGAAACTTGATTATGGTAATATTGTTTCTCTAACTGCCATCCTCCTGGAGAAAATAATGTTGGCAGAGCATTTATCTCCATAGCCAAATGTTTCATTGATATGAACATTAATAAAACATTATGTAATGAAGATGTACTTCAGCAAAGGTGAACAGTGTACTTACCTAACACAAATCCATTCATCATGATGCCAGAAACTGCGGTGCCACTTACAAATCTGACAGCCATGTAAACATAGATGTTGGGTGAAAAAGCAGCACCCACACCAAACACCAGCAGCAGAAGGATTGAAAGGAGGACCACAAAGCGTCGGCCAAACCTACAAAGCCAAGAGAAGAGTATTATCAACCACTGTTTCCTGGTTGCCTTTAAGGACACAAGCAGTCAAGTTAGAGGTAAATAGTCTACTTTGCCTAGAGGCCAGCAAGAGTCCCAGGTCTGAAGACTCCCAGGTGTAGCAGGTCTGAAAACGGACTCAAAGTCTGTATTTTAATAGATTTCATTTTAATGTCTTTAATGTCCAGAGGATATTTGTTCAAATTTACAATTTTTTAAAGTTGTCATTGAGGTTGATTGGTGCTACATGTCAAATTTCATAGAAACTGGACAAACCTTATGACCACTTCAACTCAAGTCCATTTTCAACAATTGCAGAAGTAAACAAGATGGCTGACACTATGAGAAGGGTTCAGCAGCAGCCCAAGGCCAAAAAGTTCAAGGAACACCCACCTCAAGCACTTGAAAACTGAAATTTGACCAGATGGTGTCACTAGAAGCATGAGTCTATTGATACAAAATTTGGTACATGTGCATTTGGGACAGGCAGAAGAAGAAGAAAAAGAAGAAGAAACAAGGTTCCTGCAAAGAGGATGCAGTGTGAGAAAAGAGATGTAATTAACATACAAAGCTCATGTTAGCTACTCACACTGTAGGTATGATTCTCTTACTTTATACAAATTCAGTGCCAGCACCTTGTGCATGGAGCCCTACCAAGCACAACAAGCATGAACAGTTCTTGCCTCAATGTAAATAATAAAGTGTAAAAAAAAAAAAGTCAGTAAGTAAAACTAAGTAACTAAGTAATTTTAGAAAAAAAGTGATGAACTTAATAATAGCTGATATGATAGTAAGATTATTGTCTGGCGTGCAACACAGACATTATGTCACTGGCTGTCAGGGATGGGCTTAGGCCTTTTAGTGAACACGTTCTCTCTTTCATTGGCTGATCAGGTGAACAACATGCTCCAGCTGCATGTTCTGATTACTTATTGCTAAATAGCTCATAATTTGATATATTGGATTGTATATTTTAAACTTCCAACAGCTGACATCTACAGTTGACATTAGCATTGTTTTGGTTGAGGTGGGCGTCTCGCTAGGCTTTAGGCAGCTGCTGGACAGTCTCCTGATGTTTGACATCATAACAAAAACAAGTAGAAGAAGCTTTATTGTCATTGTACAAGATACAACGAAATTCCATTTAGCAGCAGTTCTTGTAGCAGCAGCAACAGTTGTAGAGTGTTATTAAGTGGTATAAATAACAGTGTAATAAATAACAGCAACGTGCAAAGAATACCAACAATCTGCATTGTATAGTGTGTTTTGAGTTGAATCTCTGCCCTGTCAAAGTTCAAGCAGCAGAGGTATTGTGGTTTACAGTGGGATTTGTCATATCTGTCCCACTGACTTCAGTTTTAATGGCTCTGGCACCAGTGCAAATTCAGAACACTGTTGCTGTTATATATTGTCAGTTCCTTCTTTATGCATTCCTTGAACATTAGCTGTCCAAGCATGTCTTTTGAAGACAAATTGCCAGGATTTCCTGAATTTTAGGACCTCTCCTTCTCCTTACCTATGAGGGCATCGTTAGAGGCAATGCTGCCTGGAGGAAGTAGAAATATGACCCCAACCACAAAGGCTTGTCAATACAGTGAATACAATCACTGGTAACAGTTTTCCCTTAATCAGTTTGGATTGATTGAATCTTCCTTCTCCAGCTTTGCTTGTAATTAAAAGTTCACACAGCTATGTTAAGTCTTTAAAGATCACTAAGTAAGTCTTTTGCACACCTGTAGGTCGACAGGTGCGTAGGAGAAGACCAAAGGCTGGCAAATTCAGAACAAAAACAGTGCGCAGGAGTTTTTGTTCAGAACTCTTTAAAGATCAAAATATTTGGGTTGGACAAAGCCGATGAACTCCCACTTGTTACGGTGAGCTGAGAAGCTCAGAGGCAGCCAATTTGAGCAGCCAGCTGCAGGGAGAGGCATGGCATTTCTCTAGGTGGGACTAACTCATGAAACATGGCTTCCAACACTACCTCTCTGCTGTGTGTTCACTGAAACACACACAGAAGAGGTTAATAAGGTAAAGGTAAAGTGAGTGCTTGTCTGTCCCAGTGTGCCACTTTGGCTCTTTCTGCCTCTTGACCCAAATCTGTCCTACATGCCACAGCTTTTTCCCCCTTTGGTAATGCTGCTGCTGCTATAAAAACATAACCACATAAACTGCCAAAAAACTATTTATTTATATATCAAATTCATGGAAGTGGAGGTGGGCATGGATCCTCTCAAGTTGGGGGTTGCTGGAGTAATCATTTAATGAGACTTTGACATTACCTGTCAGCCATTGGGCCAAACAGCAGTGCTCCAACCAGAAGACCTGCCATGTAGATGGACTGCGATACTTCAAGCAAACCACCTCTGTCACACACCAGATCAAACTGACAAGGGAGAGAGGAAAAAGAGGACAAGGGAAATGAAAACAATAAAGGATGATGTAAAAGACGCCACAACCATATACAATTACATTTTAGAGACAAAGAGAAAAAAACAACTTCCACAAAGGATGACAACTTTCCACATATTTAAACTTTTAATCAGATTCACTGTATTTTAGCAGGATGGGCTAAAATACAGTATTCTCATTTTCTGCTGGGAATGTCCTCTCACTTTTTTCTCATAGCCTGTAGGCTTTAAAAATCAGCTGACAAACTCAGTGTTTATTCATTATTATTATTCATACACACACACACACACACACACACACACACACACACATATACATATATGTATATATATATATATATATATATAGATATATAGATATATAGATATATAGATATAGATATATATATATATATGTATACATTATTATATATGTATACATATACATTATTCTAAAGAAATCTAGGAGACTGTGAAGTCATAAAATTAATCAGAAGTTTAATTTGTCTTAATTGCACCATTTAAACGTCTAGACTAGATGCATTCACTACCGGTGGCAGGTGAATGCTTGTTAAGCTATCTGTACCCCTTTTATTTTTTTATTTTGTCCTTTTTCTGCAGTGTAACACAGTATAGACAAATGTAGAAGTATTGATTAATACACATATTACTGTCATGGTAAGGTAAATCATGAAACAGAAGCTGATTTGTGCAAAATGTCCAGAGCAGATAAAATTCATGTGAGCTACTTTGTAAGTAAAAATGGTCAGCATCAGAGTGACTCATTTAATTATTTGCCTGAAATGTTTGTACAGATAAACTTTAAAATGTAGTTAAAGACAGAGATATCCTGGGTTTTCCATCGTAACAAAATCAAAGATGGTAGCCTCGACTTCTTTGTTGGTGCAGTAGCTAGGCGACCTCAAGCCTTGATCTGTTTTGATTTGGGCTTTTAGCTGACTAATGTTAGCTAGCAGATAACTGTTCCTAGGCTGAGTTAGGCGCTTTGGCTAGGAAACATAAAGTTTCCAGGACTCTAATGGACTCAGTGAATATTTCACAACAGAGACGATAACCAGATTGAGATTTTGACAGGCTCATATGTGAGCTAAATTCAGGACAATGTCGAAATATTGACCTGAACTTAGGAGCTACTTGGTAATATCTCGATTTGCTCGATGCCAGCGGCCTACCTCTGTTATTGTGCTGGAGGCACCCTCAGGTGCCTCATAATCCCATCCATCTACACACTTTGTGGTGCTGTTAATCCCATACGCTTCAATGGTTTCCAAATCCAAATCCACAGGTGTGAACATTAAACAGCTTTCAAACTCTCCATCCTTGTTCACAGGGAGGGTGAGATTTCTCTGCCTCTCATGTGTCAAGTTGGGGCCACGGGTCAAAATCCAGGCAGTATCACAGTGATGAGGGAAGCTCAAGCCGGTGAAAACCTGACCAATCATGTCCAGACCAGTAAACATGTGCGGGATGCATACTGCAGCCAGAACAAGCTTCTGAAACAAACCAAACTCCCCGATCTCCTGCAGGACCTGCTCAAAACTGCTCATGCTGTAATTATATTTAGTTAAATATAATAATATAATCGAGTTTGCAGTAGGCTGTAGTTCCCCTTCCTTCGAAGCAGAGTTGAAGTGAGAAGTGACCAGTTCTACTGTCAGCCAGCAGCCAGATTAAGAGCAATCTTCCTGCAAGGTAATGTTTAACTCTTTGATGCATACCATGTGATGACCCAGAGATCTTTTATCTCACTTAATTGCTCTTTATTTCATCTGTTTACTGCTCTTGATGTTCTGTTGTTTTACTTACTTACTTTTCCTTATGGGGCTAGAAACAATCTGAATCCATAGTTTTATTAGTAAAATGCATCGTGAAATCATGCACGTTGTTATCAAAACATGGCAACTTTTTAAATTCTGTGATTACATTCCCTCTGTCTCAGAAAAATATGATTTGTTCCAGGCTTCTAGGGAGAGGGACAGCGAGAGGTGACAGGAGCCTTCTACGCACAAGATGAAACTCCTGATTACTGCATACGTTTTTGTGCTGTAGATGCTGAGGGAGAGATCTATCAGTTTATTTGTTTGTTTGTTTTTAAATAAAAATATGGATTTGGACAAATTTGAGTCATTATTCATCAATTTATCACAGCTCTCTGGAATATTAAGATTTACACCTATGAGTTTAGCAGCAGTTGCACAAAAATGATAAATAAACATGTAGATCAGAATCAGAATCAGAATCAGAAATACTTTATTGATCCCCAAGGGGAAATTTGGTCAGCTGCAGTTACTCAAATTCTCAAGAGAAGAATTACGCTACAAGTTTGTCCTCTCTGGTTCAGTTAATGTTTATTGTCATGATATTACGGCCTTTATTTGAGATACAAAGTTCTACAAGATGAAGATCACATAAACTAAGGGGTTAATGGTAAACATATTCTGTAACACAGTGTTCAAATGATTAATAATTTAAAAGCTCTGGTTAGCAAAGTCCCGCTGATGTAGGATTTGTATCCATATTGCATAATCAATATAAAAGCATGCTATTCTTACAAGACTATATAGGTTTACTAAGTTTATATAGATCTAAAAGTATAATTTGACTTTGCACACCTGGATCCTCTCAAACTCAGTCAGGTTGGAGGGGCACCATTGGTGGACAGCCATTTTCAGGTCTTTCCAGAGATGTTGGATAGGGTTCAAGTCAGGGTTCTGGCTGGGCCACTCAAGGACATTCACAGAGTTGTCCCTAAGCCACTCCTGTCTTGTCTTGTCTAGATTTTCCAGTGTATACCTGCATGTTCCAGGCATTGCTGGACCTGGCATTGTGTGCTGCCTGGCTTTTTGTGGCATATTTCCCCGGTTAACTTGGCATATGCAGTTTGACAGCAACCTCTGAACAGGACTAGGTACTCATCAACGCTAACCTCACGGCCTGGATTGTAAATGAATAGCAGGCACTGAACATAGTTGTCCCAAACGTCTGATGGCAGCAGATAACTTGTATGTTTTGCATCCCAGTTGTCAAAGCAAGTGAGTCTTGAGGACATAAAAGGTGTGTGGAGTGACACAGTAACTCAGAAAATTGCCAACCCAACTTCGGTGTGTCCTAAACAAGGGCTGGCTTCATTTCTTGATGTAGATACACCAAAGTCAACAGATCACTTGTTAATCTTTCCAGTCCGTTTCACTCCAGCTATCAGGGTAAACATGTCTTACGTGCAGGTTCATCATGACCAGTGCTGTGTTTTCAAGTGAATCTAGCACATTATTATGCACACTATTATAGCACACTATTATGTCCTCAGCTAAACCTAACCCTAACTGCATTTAGACATTAAAGAAATGACTGATAAATATCTGGAAACTTACAGTAGATGTCAATAAATCAATCAATCAAGTAGATGTCAAATAAATACTTTTAATTTGGAAAGTACCCCTGAGACATACAAAGTACTAAATTACTATAAAATCTTCTTGAAAATGACATGCAAAACGCCATAATTAGGAAAGCACCAAAATGCTGTACATTGGTAAGTTATTAACCTGTATTTATTAAATATAGGTCTATATATATGTTCTGTTGAAGCATTGCATTAACTTGCATAATGATACATTTCGAATAAAACTCCATATGTTTCATTTCAAAGATTACTAGATTCTACAGTGGTTCCACCAGATACTGAAAAAACATTTAGAGAGCAAATTATGAAAATTAGGATTTCAGTATAAATTACAGTTGTGTGCTCTTCACTGATTTCTGGTCCTGATCACAGAATCCCTTCTTGGTACTACCAATCTGTTGTTTCCTGGAATGAAAAACCAAAGGCATTAAGTAGTAGTATTAAGTACTCTATACTCATCAAACTGCAGTTAATCTTTGATTCATATATCCATTCATTTGATTGCAGTATGTACACGATATTGAAAAGGTTAATCAACTCACATGGGCTCAGCATGGTCCTGAAGTTCAACATTGAGGGTCTCAGGCAGAAAAAAGCAGAGAACCCCAGCCGCCAAGGGGATGATGCCGTATAAGAGCATGGGGGTGGAGTGATGGTAGACATCCAGGAGTCTGATCAGAGGGGCGAGGATGCCCGCCACACGACCACACATGGAGTTTAGACCAAAACCGTTTTGTCTACCAGAGACAGGATGCGCAATGGATTCAACAGAAATCTCATTACACAGTCAGTGTAGCTTACATAATGGACAACTGACATTTTCATCAGTATTGCCTAAAATAATTCAGACTGCTTTGTATGTAGTGATTATTATCAATAACAGCAAATGCATTATAGTATGTTTAAATGCTGGGACATTACCTTAGAACAGTAGGATACAGTTCTGCTGTATAAACAAAGATTGTGGAGTAAGAGGCACTGGCAGCAAACTTTCCCAGTACTGCTATGACTGTTACCACTACAGGAAGGTCTGATGAGCAAATAATAAATCAGATCAAGAAGCATTTGTCATTTAACCCTATAAAGCCATTCATATCATATATGATACACATTTTCAATTCCATTTTTCGTTTTCAGTTTAATCAATACTTGACCAAAATACTGTTGTAAACCTTTGAACACTTCCCCTCTTCACCCTGGACCATACCATTGGCATTTCAAGTACATATCATATATCATACACCAGAAAGGTCGTGTAATAACATATTTTTTGATATATATATATATATATATATATATATATATATTGTTATATGAATTTTCTGCCAATTCTTTCATAGTTCAGGCTTTATAGGGTTAACTATAATGGCTGTGTTAACAATAATACAATGAGCTTATATTTTTCAGAGTCAAAGTGACAGAGGTTAGAAGTTACCCTTAGGAATGGCAGGGATCACAAGGCAAGCACAGCCTGAGATCAGTAAGGATCCTGCTTGATATATTCTCCTCCCAAAATGTTGAATAGAAGCCAAACTGACCAAGTATGAAGCAATTTCTACAACGCCAAAGATGAACTGTGTGAGGTAGATATCCAGGCCAAAGTCACCAACATTCAGGCTCAGTCCGTAGTAAACCATACTTGCTCCGAACCTGTAGCAGAGTACAGAGCAGAGTATCTATTAAATATCAGGATTAAACACTGGTGTATTTGTGTAGTGTTTTATAAATGGAGAAAACTGCACAGCTTGTACAGCACTGAATTAATTACATTGATAAACAAATAAAGACTCACCAGACAGAGCTCATTATGAGAGCACGTTTTCTCAAATATGATATCCTGAAGATGTCCAAGATGCTTCCTTTCTTGGGTGAACTAACAACCTGCAGCTAAACAAACAATGTGTCATTTTTAAAAGAACACAAAGTAATTTTATGTTTTATGTTTTATTTTTATGCTTTACTACCATCTAGTGGCTATTGCTGTCCACATCTGTATACACTCTCAGTTACAAGCTTAGTAGAATTTCATTGATCATAGTTAGAGGCTGTGTTTTCATACCACAACATGACATACGTTAGCACATAAAGTTAGAAATGTTCAAAACTGCTGCAGGAAGTATCAAGTCAAGCAACAGCCAGGGAGCAAGGCAAACATACATTTTAGGCTACATACTGTTTAAGAAAGTTAATGGTCTGCTGTTGGCACAAACAGAGAAGTTGAGAGTGAGAATGTAAGCAGTGCCAGTCTATGGCTAAAACAGGCACACACAGCAAATTTTACCTACCTGTACAACAACTGTAAAAACCAGTCATTATGGATGTGGTTAGTTCGCAAAAATAACATTATTTCAAACTGAGTGGACTGCCATGTCCTGCCATTCTATAACTTGAAAGGATTTTTTCCCCAAAACAAAACAAAGGTTGGGGACCGGACTGGGAATTTTCATTACTTGGTCCTTGGCAGCAATCATAGTAACACTGAATGATATTGATCAACCACACTCATGATCCCCTGGTGCTGTGTAATGCTCATTTGCACCTTTGAAGAAGCATAATATTACATATCGGACTTGTAAATAGCATTTTTAATTCAGAGTTTTAGTGTTTGATTTTGGTTGAAGCTGACCTGTGATACAACTCACCTGTTCCAGCAGACACTCTGGCACCTTCCTCCCATTCACTCTGGCTGCCCTCTGGATCTCCCTCTGCAAGTCCTCCTTCCTGCCCTGAGTCATAAGCCAGCGAGCTGACTCTGGGAGAATCCTAGCAGACATGTCAGACCACGATGTTTAACTAAAAAGTTTCAGTATTGTTTTTTTATGCATCATTTTTGGAGAATAGCTACTGAAATATATTTCTTAGCCTCTGCCTCATGGGCTGCTGACCAATAGGAGATCACCAGGAGCAGGAGTAGAGGGCTTAAGAGCACCAGCTTCAGGATCCTCCAGTTGCGGATCAAATAGGCGACGCCTGACATTATCGTCAGTCCAACAGGGAAGAAACTGACGGTGACAAAAATGAAGAGAGCAACCCGACAGGAATCAGTCCACTCTGACCCTTCAAAGCAATAAGACAGATGTTTCCGATGAGTCGTTATCAGTTCACATGTCAACATATTCACCTCTATGATATATTTTGCTCATGCATTATCATACATCATCATAGCACATTGTGTCTGTTGCATTTATAAGGGGATAGTAAATGTCTAAAATTAAGGCAGTAACTCCTTGCTCACACTTTATGATTATCTATGATTATGATTATGATTATCTACATTTTTGTAATCAACACAGCCACTACAAACATGGCACAGTGCAAAGAGAGTGTAGATTCCACAGTGGAGATACTGCAAGTGGTTGAGTAGTAAATAGATAAATGCCAACTCTTTTGAATCATCTCTGTCCTTGATGGTCGTGGTCAGTGCTGTTGTCACATTTTATTACCTCCATCATGTGTCTGTCTGTCTCTCTGTCTCTCCGCCTGTCTGCAGCTAATCTCATAAACTACTGGGTCTAATATTTTTTGTGCACAGTTATGGTTATATGATGAAGAACATCTCATGGTTGCAGTGATTCAAACCTTTGAAAATCATTTGTTCTCGCTACCTTCACTCCCTCTTCATTCACTGTCCAGCTTGTTCGACCACTGCTCTCTCTTCTCTCCTTCTCTCCATCTAATATTAGGCCTATCAGCCTAATATTTTTTATCCTAATGTGGCTGTGATCTCTCTAATCATGGGTGAAATTAAACAGGATGTGCATTTTTTTTTTTAAGCGTGAGTTTATAAAACACTGCTGACAGAGAAAGTCAAAAGAGCACAGAGCAGAAACTCAGGAGGAAAACACAGTAAAAAGTGTCAGAGGCTGATGTAATCTACAGTAGTCAACAAGCTCTGGTCAAAATTGGTTAAGTAGCCTGATGGTTCATGACTGAAAAAATGATGTACAACAGCTGTCACTGTTTCATATGTCAGTGGACTAATTTGCCTAATCTCGGCAGGTGTTTAGACCATGGTAGAAATGCAGACAACAGGCTCTGAGAGAGATCTGTAATTTGAAATGCGTTTGTCAATGCAATTGGTTCCTGAGGCTGTCTCGGGTTAGTCCAGAAAAGGAGAGATATAGCTATCTGGCGGCAATCTGCACTCTACTGAGTACACTCTTCTAGTATTCATTTTGTATGACAACAACAAAATGCAAATTACACTTATGCAGTTAAATTGTTGTCAGTCATCTGTTTGCATGTTATCCCCGTATTTGATTAGACTCCTTCTACACTTCAAAGGCATTGAGATTTGGTGGATTGATTTCATAGATGCGAATGTGAGTGTGATTGTATTTGACTGTGTGTTAGCCTGGTGAAGTATTGGTGACCTGTCCAGAGTGAGCTCTTGCCTCATACTCAGTGCATTCTGGGACAAGCTTCAGGCCCCTGCGACCCTGATTAGCATTAAGTAGGCATATAAAATGGATAGATAAATGGAAAACATCTACCACTGTTATGTCGTAAAAGCTTAAAGTAATATTCCTCTAACGGTGTAATGGCATGCTCCCGAGGCACACCATGTAGGCAGCCTGTAGAAAATGTTTTCCTCCACATCCAGCCATTCGATTTCTATGATACTCAAAAATACTAGGCAGTGAAGTTAGATTTAAGGAAAGACGAACAGTGCACTTACCTAGTACAACTGAGTTTATCAAGATGCCAGAGGCTGCGGAGCCACTTACAAATCGGAGAACCATGTAAACATAGATGTTGGGTGATAAAGCAGCACCCACACCAAACATCAGCAGCAGAAAGACTGAAAGGAGGGCCACCAAGCGTCGACCAAACCTACAAAGAAAGGGGAATATTTGGCCCACTGTTTTCTAACAATCAAACCTCCATATATAAATCTAGCTATTCATTTTCTTTTTGTTTTTATTTTGCGATGTTACCAAGACGAGATACTAACAAAAGTCTGTAAAGTTGCTATAGTGCATGAGATATTAATAGTTTGCCTTTGTCAGTGACTATCTTTTGAATTTTGCACAGCTGTGCAAAACATTGGTAGGGTTATTACACAAGGCTACTGGTTCAGATTATCAAAGTGCATTGTCTTCTACAAACAGCACAAAACCATATCCATGTCCATTACAGTGTAATGGCCCAACAAGCCTCATAATAACTATTTTGAAGGAGACAACGATTTGTGTTTTTTTTTATTTGTTTATGACGTCTCTCTCCCTACCTATCAGGTCATAATGCCTGGAGCTGTTGGAGGCCCATGCCCCCAAAAGACTGTTAAGACAGCTTCACCAGTGAATGCAACACACCCTGGTAACAGCTTTGAAACTCCCACATGCTACAAGTAGTTGGGACACCCAGAAGCAGTCAGTTTTATGGGCCTAATGCACACACACAGGAGAGGATAATAATTAGGCATACATTGTCGTGGCTGGAAGGATGTGCCCAAAAGAGGGATGCCAGCTAGGAACCAGCTAGGAGCACACCTGCTGTGAGTAAGGAGGACTCAACGCCCACCATTTCCAGCACTGCCGCCAAAACTAAGACATAGGACACCTCTAGTGCTGAGTGTCATAAAACAGCTGCAAGTCAGTATGATCCATATTAAATATAATTATATAAAAATGCATGAGGTCATCACATCTGAGGCAGCAGTTGACAACAAAATATGCAATTTTGAAGGATAAGCCTGCTGACATTTTTCAAAAGAAACCGAAAGATCTGAGGCAGTCCAAATCCACCCCACAAAACAGTGCCACTTTCAAAAGCCCAAGAAGCATGTTACCGCGCTAGGCTATGAATTGTGAAATCTGGTAAGCCCAATGCCACTGGTGATGAATGTTGTTTACCTTTGAGCAAATACTCATACTATTTGCCCTTTTCCACTAGTATCTACTTGGCTCGACTCGGCTCGACTCTACTCGCCTTGACACGGTATTGGTGGTTTTCCATTACAATTGAGTACCACCTCACTGTGGGTGGAGCGGCACACCGTCCAGCTCCCTCTGGATTCTTTGGGCCGCCACCAAGCACAGAAAAGTCTCCACCTCTTCATTTGACCTTCACGATCAATGCGCACGGTCGCTGTTGCCGTTTTTTTGGGGGGTTTTTTGTTTTTTTTAATGCCGGGTTTTGTTATCATGCAGGAGTCGTTCTCGTCACTCCCTGTCCAATCAGTGGCCTGCACGGCGTTTACGTCACATTTTCGCCTCGACTCAGCTCACTTGGAACCCCGGTTGAGTAGGTCCTAAAATGGGACCTGCTACCAGGTACTACCATGTAATGGAAAACCTCTCAAACCGAGTAGAGTCGAGCCGAGTAGGTACTAGTGGAAAAGGGGCATATGTGTGGAGACCAAGCCACTAAGCTGGACCTAATGGCCCTATCAAATGATAGAGTCACTCATAGGATTGTTGACATTTCACCTAATGAGACAAGAATAACACTCACAGAATATGTTAATACGAGCTGGTATTTTTCACTACATCTAGACTAGGCAACGGACATCTCTGATTTGGCTAATTATTTAGCATTTCCACTTTTCCAAATTTGGAATTCAGACATATGCTGCTGTGCGAGATGTTTGTGTATACCTTTTTTCACCAGAGGAATAATTCCCTGAATATTTTCTAGTGGAGCGCACACCAAAATAGATCAGAAATCCTTTTGCTCCAGTGTCTCAGAAATACACGTGGATCTGGACTGTGCTGGACAGGAGTTGCTGGAGTAATCATGTGATGAGATCTTGATATTACCTGTCAGCCATTGCCCCAAACAGCAGCGCCCCAAACAGAAGACCTGCCATGTAGATGGACTGTGACATTTCATGCAAACCACCTCTGTCACACACCAGATCAAACTGAAAAAAGGAGAGGAGAAAAGGAGAGGAGAAAAAGAGGACACGGGAAACAAACAGATAAAACCAGGGCATGAGACACGCAAAAACTATGCACCATGATATTTCAAATCAAAGAAAACACCATTCAGTTTTGGCTGTGTTGGTGAGTTCCTCATATAATGTTCCACACAAATACATAGAATGAAATCCCATCAATATTTCAATAGTTAGGAGATTTTAACAAATTAAACAAGCAAATACATTAAGTACTTTCATAAGTACATTTATACCAGGCAATGCTAATTAATGCTAGGTGGATTCTTTAAAAAATGTCTTAAGTATTGTCACCTTTTTCAATTTATCCAGTGAGACATGACAGTGCAGATCTATTTTCTGTTTTGTTTTTTTTTTTTGTTTTTTTTTTTTTCAAAATGAAAACAGATATTGTTAAATACACACACTACTGTCCTGATGCACCCAAAGATATATATAAAACCCCCTGTGTCTCGTGTAGATAACATTAGTGTAAATCAAACCATATTAAAAGGCAATTAAAAGGCTCAGTGAAACAATCTCATGGCTCATTAAAAAAATATGATGGGAAGTGACTGTCAGTCTGACCATGTGTATGCCGCTATGTGTGTTTCCTCGTCACATCCAACACAGTGCAGTCGGCTGTTCAATGGCATTAACATTCCTGAGCAAAAATATATGGCAATACATTGGAATCTGCAATGCCATATATTAAATAACGCATTTCCTTTGTGTAAGGAGCTACCTCTGAAAGAATGGTGGAAGCACCCTTGGGTGCCTCATAATCCCATCCGTTTACACACTTTGTGGTGCTGTTAATCCCATACGCTTCAATGGTTTCCAAATCCAAATCCACAGGTGTGAACATTAAACAGCTTTCAAACTCTCCATCCTTGTTCACAGGTAGGGTGAGATTTTTCTGTTTTTCATGTGTTAAATTGGGGCCACAGGCCAAAATCCAGTCAGTATCACAGTGATGTGGGAAGTTCATTCCCGTGAACACCTGGCCAATCATGTCAAAAGCTGCAAACATGTAAGGGATGCACACTGCAGCCAGAACAAGCTTCTGAAATAAGCCAAACTCGCCAATCTCCTGTAGGATCTGCCCAAAATTGCTCATGTTGATAGCCGAGTTTTCAGTACAGTTCGCCCTCTGAGTGCACTTGGACAAAGAGGTGTGCAGTTGTGATGTACTGTGTCCAGTGGTAAGACTAAGATTGATTCACTTGCAAGGTAATGTATAACCTTGTATTCATAACAACTTGAGGTGTTGAATATTTAATGGTGACTGAAGGCAGGCAGAACACAGGAACAGGCTGACAAGCACACACAATGAACCAACACAGAGAGGGGACAGGAAACCAACACACCAAAAACACAGGGAGAAACACAATGCAAACTGTGTCTAAAACACAAAGCCCCAAAACACAAAAAGTCCATAAACACAAAGTCCAAGGGAAAATACAAAAGTCCATGATATGTAATCCTCAGAAAAGATGTTTGCAAATGATGTAATTTGTTGTTGTAATTCAGTTGTTCCTTCCATTGTTTTAGAGAAAAAAACATGATTGTTTCACTATGCCTTGTTAAATGGCATGGATTAAAATGAGCCATGAGTACAATACATGAACAGTAGGTTCTACACTTTAGCACAGTCTATGAGCCAAAGTGCAACTCAGTGCATTTGTGTGTGTGTGTGTGTGTGTGTGTGTGTGTGTGTGTGTGTGTGTGTGTGTGTGTGTGTGTGTGTGTGTGTGTGTGTGTGTGAAATTATCCAGTTTTATTTTGTATTTTGTATTTTTATCCAAGTAACAAAGTTGTCAGAAATATAGTATTTTACTGTTACAGCCCTTTCATTTCAGACCTGCAGGGTAACCCCTTTGTCATCGGATATTATGTAAGTACAGGCGCACACACACACAAACACACACAAACACACACACACACACACACACACACATACACGTATTCTCTATGGTGGACAGGAGAGCTCATTAATGAGTAACAAAGTTGGATAACTGTGTATGCACATGGGCTTACATGCATGTGTGTGTTTATAGACAAAAACTAACAATGTATTCGTTTACGATACAATTATTCCAAATGAAAAATGCTACAAATAAAGATACTATATACAACATTTCCACCTAATAATGAAAACAGTATTTATGTACTGTATATCACTGTCTTTATGGATGGACAATGATGAAATTCTGAAAACGTTACAAAATCATCCTATTATTTCATCATAAATTACGATTGTAATCTCAACGCTGATATCTCATCTTCATCGCAGAATACCATCTCTGCATTCTCTCGTTTCCTGAAATCACAACAAAAAGGCAAAGGCAGAATTATTATGTACTAAATGAGTCTGTTGTCTTGATAAAATACATCAACTAGTCCATATTGACAATACTGCAATTAGTTGTTTCATTATTCATCCATTATTTTCACTATGTATTCCATGGTGAAAAGGTAAGTCAGCTCACATGGGCTCTGCGTGGTCCTGGAGTCCAACATGGAGGGTCTCAGGTAGAAAAAAGCAGAGACCCCCGGCAGCCAGGGAGAGGATGCCATATAACACCATGGGGATGGAGTGATGGTAGACATCCAGGAGTCTGATCAGAGGCGCAAGGATGAGCGCTACACGACCACACATGTAATTTAAACCAAAACCGTTTTGCCTGCCAGAGACAATGTGCACAAAGGACTCACCAGAAATCTGATTTCACAGTTAGTACTGATTATTAGTGATATTAGGGAAAATTCATTATTGTATTTTAATGCTTGGACATTACCTTATAACAGTAGGATACAGTTCTGCTGTATAAACAAAGATTGTGGAGTAAGAGGCACTGGCAGCAAACTTTCCCAGTACTGCTATGACTGTTACCACTACAGGAAGGTCTGATGAGCAAATATTAAATCAGATCAAGAAGCATTTGAAAGATAAGCATGGACAAATTGAGAATAATATGAGCTAATATTTTTCAGAATGAAAGTGACAGAGGTTAGAAGTTACCCTTAGGAATGGCAGGGATCACAAGGCAAGCACAGCCTGAAATCAGTAAGACTCCTGCTTGATATATTCTCCTCCCAAAATGCTGAATAAAAGCTAAACTGCCAAGGTATGCAGGGATTTCCACAATGCCAAAGATGAACTGTGTGAGGTAGATATCCAGGCCAAAGTCCCCAACACTCAGGCTCAGTCCAAAGTAAACCATACTTGCTCCGAACCTAGTAGCAGAGTGGGAGCGATACCTTCAGTGTCACTGCGAAAGTATTATAGGATTATAATGTTGTCTTGACAAAATGTTTTCCATGTATACTTGGAGTTTCTGTAGCTTGTCAAAATTATGTGATTATGTAATATTTTATAGGCTGAGATGGACAGTGAACAATTCACTATTAATGCATTAGAAATATAATAATATTATTCAGTAAATCTGGATATTCCATAGACTCACCAGACACAGTTCATTATGAGAGCACGTTTTCTCAAATATGATATCCTGAAGATGTCCATCATGCTGCCTTTTTTGGATGAACCCTCAACCCGCATCTAAACAAACAACATGTCATTATTAAATGGTTGAAGCTGAATTATGAAATGTTTATGTGGCCTCTCCAGGGCCATGGGACCCGAATGCAGTACCCGTCCAGAATGCACATGCAGCACTCTAGGGGTCCAGTGGGCATGTTTTCTGTAGACAAGGACACTAATAATTCAAAACCCGAGCACAATTCCATTAATTAGAAAAACTGAGATAGCTCTGTGCTGAAGGAGGATACAACTCACCTGTTCCAGCAGAGCCTCTGGCACCTTCCTCCGGTTCATCCTGGCTGCCCTCCGGATCTCCCTCTGCAAGTCCTCCTTCCTGCCCTGAGTCATAAGCCAGCGAGCTGACTCTGGGAGAATCCTAACAACTCACAATATTAAAGTGTTTCAATATTGATCTTTCTAGCACCACTGTTGGAGATTAGCATCTAAAATATTTGTTTTAGAATTACTGCCTCATTGACTGCTGACCAGTAGAAGATCGCCAGAACCAGGAGCAGGGGGCTGAAAAGCACCAGCTGCAAGGTCCTCCAGCTGCGGATCAAGTAGGCGATGCCTGCCAACACCGTCAGTCCAACAGGGACAAAGATGAGGGGGACATAGGTGAAGAGAGCAACCCGAGAGGAATCAGTCCACTCTGCACCTTCAGAGCAATAAGACAGATGGTACAAGTGTTTGAAGTACACAAATGGCCACTATTAATATTTGTTTTGTAAGTATAGCAGGATGGTTAATGCCCAAAATCAAAAAGTCAGTAACTCCCTACACACACTTTATGACATTTATCTGTATTTCCATAATAATTACATTCTCTGTACTGAGCAGACTCTTGTCACATGATTTTGTATCACAGCTGTCAAAATCCAGGTAACACCTATGTAGATAAAACTGTCAGCAACCAAGTGTGAATAAAACAATTTGAAGTATAGTTATTGATTTGAGAACATCTACTACTACTGTCACAGGTAAATGGATCTAAATGTGGCCTTAATCCTTTCTGTGTGGAGTTTGTATGTTCTCCCTGTATTTGGCAGTCCAGAAACATGCAGATTAGCTGAATTCATTACTCTAAATTACCTTTAGTTGTGAATGCAAGTATGAGTGCATTTGAGTGTGTTAGCCCTGTAATAGAGTGCCACCCAGTGCATTGCAGGATAAGCACAAGTTCCCTAAATGATGATTTGCAAGAAATGGATGGATGGATGGATCATTTGAATGAGGTTGAAGCTTAATGGCGTATGAGTAATATAATATCAACAGAATGTAGTTCACCCCCTCAGTGAACAGTGTACCTACCTATCACAAATGAGTTCATCATATTGCCAGAAACTGCGGTGCCACTTACAAATCTGGCAACCATGTAGACATAGATGCTGGGAGAGAAAGCAGCACCCACACCAAACAATAGTAACAGGAGGGTTGATAGGAGGATCACAAAGCGTCGGCCAAACCTACAAAGAAAGGAGAAGATAGCCACTTTGTTCCTAATTATCTTTATAATTTTTTTTTTTTTTTCTCAGGGAAAGCATATCCTCAACTGTATATGAATCCTTGCTCCCTACCTGTCAGTTCATTATTAAAAGCAATGCTGCCAGGTGGAACAGGCTGTTAAGAAAAATATAACAGTGAATGCAGTAATCATTGATTGAGTCCTATTTCTCCAACTCAGTGATGCACACACACAGGTGAGGTTAACAGAGCAAATGAGTGCTGATGTGGCCATTTGACACTTTCTACCTCTTAACCCACACTCCATCTACAGTGCTTGCCACTGTCTTGTGCATCATATTTTAAAGAATATGTATTTCTAATAATGTAGTTATTGAACTATCAAGGAGGAGTGAAGGTGACTGTAGTGTTGGGACTCCGTTACCTATCAGCCATTGGCCCAAATATCAGAGCTCCAGCAAGAAGACCTGCCATGAAGATGGACTGTGACGCTGCACGCAAGCTACTTCTGTCACACACCAGATTAAACTGAAAAACAAAAGGAGGGGCAGGCAGATTAAAGGAGGATGTGAGACACACCACAACCATCTGGTATTATGACACCATAGACAGAGTGCACTGTGTCATACTCTGTAAACCACACCCATCAGAGGGAAAAACAACTGCTCTCTCCTCATATACTTTGTATTGGGTAATGGTGCCTCCTTGGCTTCTAATCGTCATTATCATCAGTGGTGTCAGTATTTATTACATCAGCAATCTGTTTTTTGTTACAGTCCGTGGTAGCAACTGTCTGTCTGGCCATCAGAAGCATTTCCTCATTACATCCAAACAAGTGCTGTAGCCTACCTCTGTCACAATGCTGGAAGCGCCCTCGGGTGCCTCGTAATCCCATCCATTTACACACTTCGTGGTGCTGTCAATCCCATATGCTTCAATGGTTTCCAAATCCAAATCCACAGGTGTGAACATTAAACAGCTTTCAAACTCTCCATCCTTGTTCACAGGTAGGGTGAGATTTTTTTGTCTCTCATATGTCAAGTTAGAGCCATGGGCCAAAATCCAGCCAGTGTCACAGTGATGCGGGAAGTTCATTCCCGTGAACACCTGGCCAATCAGTTCAAAAGCTGTAAAAATACCAGGAAGACATAACGCAGCTAGTAAAAGCTTATGAAATAAACCAAACTCCCCAATCTCCTTTAGGATCTGTCCAAAATTACTCATAACTAGCTGAGTGTGCGGTACAGTTCCTCCTCTGAGTGCAGTTGGAAAGCACAATCCTGTTTTAACTGCTGTTCGTCCACTGATCAATATTGTTGTCCTGCAAGTTAATATTTAATAATGTTACAACCCAGGTGCTCGTGCATATTGACTTGAGGCACCAAACGCGTATTCATTCTAAAGCTGTGGATATCTGGATAAGATAAGACTTACTCAGACAAAATATTATAACATAAACTTTATTGTCCACAGGGGGGAAAGTTGTTTAGGGACATGATGCACTATGGACAAGACAGTAACAATGCAAAATACAAAGTGTAAGGTATAAGAGAGGCATAAGATACATCAGTAAACAACAACAACAACAACAACAGCAACAACAACAAAAAAAAAAAAAACTCGCCAGACCTTGAGCCTACAACACACAAACATTTTGTCTGAAGTGGATGCAAGAGTCTGTGTCAAGTGGTGATGGTACCCAGGAAAGGATTTCCAAACGGGAGGGAAGTGTATGGGGCGTAGGATTTGGTTCACATCTACTGAGATAATGTAAGTTTCATCAGGCTGTCACTAGAGGCCACAATAGGACATCAAAGTGGTTGAGTAAGGGATTTGTGTACTTTGGGAAGACTGTGTGGGAGCACACAGTTAGTGGGGCAGTCTTTCATGAGAAATTTCAAGTAGCAAAGGTTTCCATCTGAAGTCGTTGACCTTCTCACATCAGCTCTACCACTACAAGCCTTCAAAATGTATGTGATTAGCAAGGGAGTTCCACAGCAATGAGACCTGTACAGTACGAATGACCTAAAACCAGTTGCTTTAACTTCAGTAGCAGCAAAGGTTTTTGAAAAGATTGTGCCCAAGGCCCTTGCCCCCTTAATTTCATTGTTTATTGACCCATGCAATCAGCTTATAGTAACTCTAGAACTCAGGGATGCAATAGTTTGCCAATTAAAGAAGTTATATTTCCATGTAGAAGGTTCTCATCTTGGCAGCCACACTCGAGTCATGTACTTTGATTTTCCGTCTGCTTTTAGCACCATGAAACCACGTCTTAATTGATAAACTGGCATGCAGACACCACAGTTGGTTGTGTTGTTTGTGTATGACTTCCCAATAATGCAATGCGTACACTGTTTCTGAAATTAGGCCTAAATGTTAAATCAGCAGTTAGTAAAACACAGCAGCTGCCCAAGGGATGTGAAGTCCAGTGATGATGTCCAGTCATCACATTTGCTGATGACAAGTCTATGTTAGGGCTGATTACACGTGGAAACGTGGATAGTATAAACGTGATATCTGTGAATTTGTGCAGTATTGCAAAGACAATTATCTTTAACTAAATGTTCTCAAGATGACGAAAGTTTCTGATTTTCAGAAAATTTAGGAAAAACAAGCATTTGATAATAATAATTACTATAATACAATTAAATGAATTAAATTTTAGAATTGTGCTCATTCAGTACTGGTCATTATGTTTCAGTGCTGTGATATGTGGGGTGTGTGAGTTATTGTGTCACCAGTCGGGGTTAAAAAGGCAAGGGTCGGATGTTGGCTGTTAGTTTAGCTGCTCGGAGGAGAAAGAGGTCAATAAATACCATTTAGCTACATGGAGTTTACTACAAGGTTCAGTCACAGTATCTGGGAGGATGAAAGCCACCCACCTCTTACACAAACTGCCATCTGCACATCTTCCTACCTCAAGGTATTAGGTAATTTAATAGGAAAGTCAAAAAGAAATGTGCAAGAGCCTAAACAGTTTTTAAACATGCGCTATTTATTTGTGGGTAACTTTTATCTTTATTGTGGATGTATTAATGATTTTAACAATTTTTTAAATTTTAATGTTAACACAATTGTGAACAATGAGTTTCGATGAATAAAACTGAGAATGGGTCTGATATTTTCACTGCAGGTGGTCTTTGCAGAGTTGTGACAGTATCATTACTGTAAGGGAACGCCCACCCAGCCCTTCTGTTATGTACTACCGTGGAAAATGCAGCTCCTAAAACTCAGTTTTTATTATACATGTTGATTTCAACTGCACTTTACCAGAAATGTTTTTCATGCTCTATTTATGTTCTGAATTGAATGGGAATTACAATATTTGCATTGTACCACCATAACTTTACTGCCTGTTACAACACCTGGCAGAACACCCTGCACCATCACTGTCACTTCACTGCCTGTTATTACAGTCCCGCACGATAAATGTCACTTTACTGTCTGTCACAACAGCTAACCCATCTTTGTCAATCATTCATTCAAGCATTTTTACTGTCTGACATCTCAACCCACTGGACTCTAAAACTATTCTGTTGCACTGCAAAATATATCCGTCAATACTTGCTTGCATCATGTCTACCGCGTTGCATATCATATGGTGTCCACTGTGATATGAATACTATGGTAGAATGTCTGATTGTTTTACATGCAGATTGTATTAAATCAGGATTATTATTACATTAGATCTACTTACAGTTGCTTTTTTTAGGTTACAGTTGTTACAGTTGGATTATGTCCACATTGTTAAGATTTTCACTCAACTTTATATCCATTTAGACAGTGAAGCAATCAATAAACGTGATTTGTTTTGATTTATAAGGACTCTTCTATTAAAGTAAATGATTTCAGTAGCTACATTACTAAGAAGCGCAACACTACAAGACAAATTCTCATCAGCAACTATCAACTAGTTGATCTCATGTCCTTGAGGTCTGCAATATGTTGGTAATCTGACAGACCTGGGCACGGTGCCCTGGTGGCTCACCGTATACAGCATTTGTCATATGTTGTTGAGGCTAGCCTAAGCCGCAGCAGCCTGGCTTTGAGTCCCGCGGTGGCCCTGAGAGCTCAACGTGCACAGAAAAACACACTGCAAATCCAGACACATGCAAATTAAAAACACATCTTTATCATTATTTTGTTTTTAATCTACTAAAAAACTATATGTTTTTAATCAGCAACACTACCTTTTGAGTATTCCCTCTTTTAATCAGTGTGAGAGGGTTTTTATTTTCTGTTTTTTTTTTTTTTTTTTTTGCTTTTTCCCAGAACCAAATGTGCCTAATGTACACAACCATACTGTATATGAGGAAGTTTTTATCTTATCTTCTCTTGTTTGGTGTTATCTTTCACAGATAGGCCTACCCACAGCTTTAGAGCTAATATTGTTGATGAGTTTGTTAGCACAAAACAATACACACAAGCATTCGGATTGTGATAGGTTAAATATTAACTTGCAGTGACAGCTCAATATTGATTGCTAAACAGGCAGCATTTAAAACTGAACACTTCTGTTCAACACTGTTCTTGGAGGAGGAACTGCAGGCCTCCTGCAAACTCAGCTGGATAGCATGAATTTCGGGCAGGTCCTAAAGGAGATTGGGGAGTTTGGTTTATTTCAGAAGCTTTTACTGACTGCATTATGCATCCCCAACATTTTTACAGCTTTTGACATGATTAGTCAGGTATTCATAAGTGTGAGCTTCCCTCATCACTGTGATACTGAATGGATTTTGGAGCATGGCCCCAACTTGACACATGAGAGGCAGAAAAATCTCACCCTCCCTGTGAACCAGGATGGAGAGTTTGAAAACTGTGAGATGTTCACACCTGTGGATTTGAATTTGGAAACCATTGAAGCATATGGGATTAACAGTACCACAAAGTGTGTAGATGGATGGGACTACGAGGCACCCCAAGGTGCTTCCAGCATTGTAACAGAGGTAGGCGACTGAATAGCCTACTGCATTTTGTGATGAGGAAACACAGTACTACACAGCAGCTCATTGAGGCAAACAGAAATATTTTCTGAATAGGTGTTATGGTTTCACTGACTTGCATTTGTACTGAAATTTACATAGTTATCTGCACTTGACATGTGACTTGTGACAGAAGTAAAATTCTGGACTCACGCCACAGCGGTGCACCAAAAAAACATGCAACAGCTAAAACTGAGTATGGTGACATAGTGCCAAATATAAGCCATGTCTTTGTCTCTTGCTTTCCCTTCTACTCCTTTCTTCCTCTTTATGTTTTTCAGTTTGATCTGGTGTGTGAGCAAAGCCGTTTGAGTGAAGTGTCACAGTCCACCTACATGGCAGGTCTTCTGGTCGGGGCACTGCTGTTTGGGCCAATGGCTGACAGGTAATGGACCCCAACATTAGTGTCATGTGCTTGGTATTTCTCATCCTTTGTGACACTTGCTGTGACTATGCTTTTATAGCAACAGCATTATTCCATTGTAAGATCTTTAACTTATCTAGTAAACCTTTTTGTAAAACCAGGCATATTCCAAGAATCTTGGGGGAAAAAAGCAGTTGTCATCCCCATATTTAAAACAGGAAACACTGACATGCAACTACCGTTCAATCATAATCTAGCCAGTCATATCCAAGGTTCTGGAAAAAGCAGTGATGGAACATGTAATTGATTATCAGTCAAACCAGTAGGTTCAGCCACAGCAGTTTGGATTTAGGCCAAAGTATTCCAAAGAATTGTGAAAGCATGCAGATGGGTGGCCTCATATCTGACATTAAGAGAGCAATGTGCTAAAATTAACTCAGGAAAATCATCTTCTCAGCAAATTCACATAGGTATCCCACAGGGTTCAATTTTGGGGCCATTGCTCTTTAGTCTTTACATCAGTGACCTGAGTTGTGACAGAACTGGTTGCCAGCTTTATGCAGTTGATACGGTAATATATAACATAATTTTATGATGTTTTAGTGCCATTTATCAGCTATTGCTCTCCACATCTGTAAACAGACTCAGTTACAAGCTTGATAATATATAATTTATCATAGTTTGAAGCCTTATCTTTATAAAACAATGCAACATATGTTAGCACATAAAGTTAAATAAAAATAATAAATCAAAAGGAAACAAGACAAACATATATTTTAGGCTACCTAAAGTATGTGCAACAGGTCATGGTGATGTAGGTTGACAATGCAAGTGAAAGCAGTGGCTGTGTCTTACTAACTGCTAAGGGTAAGTTCCCACACAAAGCAAATTTTGCATACTTGAACAACAGACATAAAAGCCATAAATTGGTTCCATGGACGTAGTTAAATTGCTATAACGTTGTATACTTCTGAGGAAAGCCTTTCCTTGTGAAAAAAAAAAAAAGTAATTTCGAAACAGTGGACATAGTAGTCTTTTCTTATCTTTGTAGATTTGGCCGGCGCTTTGTCCTCCTGTTATCAATCCTCCTGCTGCTGCTGTTTGGTGTGGGTGCTGCTTTCTCACCCAACATCTATGTTTACATGGTTATGAAATTTGTATGTGGCTCCTCAGTTTCTGGAATTATGATTAACTCTTTTGTGATAGGTAAGTACACTTCACCTTGAAGTGAAGTCTAACTTCATTACAGCATACTTTGTGTATCATTTCAATGGAACATTTGGCTGTCTAAATTTTGTCAACATGATGTCAACATGCATCCATCATTTGTATATTTACTTAATGCTAATCAGGATCACAGGGGGCTGGAGCCCATCACAACAATTTTATGTAAAATTTATATGAAATGTTTATAGTAAAATATTTATATACATTTTAATATAAAATGTGACAAGAATAGAACCTCACTATAACCAGCAGGGATTGACAAATGAAACAAAGATCTCCAAAAAAGATATATTCTCCCTCTTTAGTGACTGTAATAATTATGGAAATACCGATAAACCTGAAAAACTGTGGGCAGGGAAACATAGCAATTTTTTTAATGAATGCATTTTCATACCTGCTGCGGCATTCATCTGTGTACAGAATATAAAGAAGAGAGAGCGGACATAGTTCTGTACAGAACCAGGAGATGAGTAAAGAGTGTTGGAAGGAACCCCATTCACTGTTACTGTTTGTTGAAAATTCCAATATCCAGTCCACAGTACCACGATCTAACCCATACATGCAACAGAAATGTTAATAGTGGCCATTTAAGTACTTGCCAAAAAAAGTGAATATGTTAGGATGTGAACAGCAAAAAACATTGGTAACATCTGTGCTCTTCTTTTGAAGGGGTAGAGTGGACGGATTCCTCTCGGGTTGCTCTCTTCACTTATATCCCCATCACTTTCTTCCCCGTTGGACTGATAATGTTGTCAGGTGTCGCCTATTTGATCCGCAACTGGAGGATCCTGCAGCTGGTGCTCTTCAGCCCTCTGCTCCTGGTTCTGGCAACCCTTTACTGGTCAGTGGCTCATTAGATAATGATACATACATCTATCTATCTATCTATCTATCTATTTATATATATATGTAAAAAGATTTATGTATTAGTCTCTAACAGTGACGGTAGAAAAATCAATACTGAAACACTTTTATTATACCTTGTGATCTTACATGTCTGCTAGGATTCTCCCAGAGTCAGCTCGCTGGCTTATAACCCAGGAAAGGAAGGAGGACTTGCAAAAAGAGATCAGGAGGGCAGCCAGGGTGAATGGGAGGATGGTGCCAGAAGCTCTGCTGGAAGAGGTCAGTTGTATCATACTTTTCAACCAAAATCAAAAAGAAGTAATGCCCTGAATTAAATATTTGTCATTTAAAAGGACATGTGGTTTGTTTAGCTGCGGGTTGAGGGTTTATCCAAAAAAGGAAGCATGCTGGACATCTTAAGGATATCATATTTGAGAAAACGCGCTCTCTTAATGAGCTGTGTCTGGTGAGTCTTTGTAAGTTCTCCATCCATTTAATACAACTGTAATCCTATAATACTTTTGCAATGACACTGAAGGGAACACTCCCACTCTACTACTAGGTTCGGAGCAAGTATGGTATACTTTGGACTGAGCCTGAGTGTTGGTGACTTTGGCCTGGATATCTACCTCACACAGTTCATCTTTGGCATTGTGGAAATCCCTGCATACCTGGTCAGTTTGGCTTCTATTCAGCATTTTGGGAGGAGAATATATCAAGCAGGAGTCTTACTGATTTCAGGCTGTGCTTGCCTTGTGATTCCTGCCATTCCTACCGGTAACTTCTAACCTAAACTTTGAATTCTGAAACACCTTAGCTTACAATACAAGCTGCAATTTGTCCATGCTTATCTTTCAAATGCTTCTTGATCTGATTTATTATTTGCTCATCAGACCTTCCTGTAGTGGTAACAGTCATAGCAGTACTGGGAAAGTTTGTTGCCAGTGCCTCTTACTCCACAGTCTTTGTTTATACTGCAGAACTGTATCCTACTGTTCTAAGGTAATGTCCCAGCATTTAAACATACTATAATGTATATGCAGTTACTAATAATAATCACCACATACAAAGCAATCTTAGTTATTTTACATAATATTGAACATGTCAATTGTTAAATATGTCATCTATATTAATTGTGTAATGAACGTAATGAGTCCATTGTGCATGTTGTCTCTGGTAGACAAAATGGTCTTGGTCTAAACTCCATGTGTGGTCGTGTGGCGGGCATCCTCGCCCCTCTGATCACACTCCTGGATGTCTACCATCACTCCATCCCCATGGTGTTATATGGCATCCTCACTATGGCTTCTGGGTGTCTCTGCTTTTTTCTGCCTGAGACCCTCAATGTTGAACTTCAGGATCATGCCGAGCCCATGTGAGTTGATAAACCTTTTCAATATAGTGTACATACAGCAATAAAATGAATGGATGGATGAATCAAACAGTTTATTGCACTATAATGAGTCTAGACTGCTTAATGTGTTTTACTAAGACAACAAACTACATAATTCTGTCTTTAGTTCTGATTTCAGGAGACAGGAGAATGGAAACACTGAAAGGAGATTCTGTGATGAAGACGAGAGATCAGTGAAGAGTACACATCTGTAATTTATACTGCAATCATGATTCATGTTTTTAATTTCCATACAATACATAAGCACTGTTTGTTTTTTGTTTTTTTTGCATCAGGTAGAAACATTTTAGACCACAGTATAAAACTGATAAGTACTTTTGTTACCAGCATAATTCTTAGTTAATATCCAACATTTAACAGATTGCAAATTAAAGTGATGGTATGAATAAAAACCAGCAGGTCTCTGGGCTCTGAGGACAGAGGCAGAGTTTTACAGCTGGTACTTTATGGACGCTTCTTCATAATGTTACCTGTCAGCATCTGAAATAGGTGGAGGCACACCACACCTGCATTCCAGGCTAACAAAAAAAGAAAAAAAAAAAATCCAGACAGCAGTAAGTTAAAGATGTTTACCTTAGTTTCATTGCTGTCTCTTGTGGTTATTGTAAATATGACATGCTTTTTTCTTCAAAATGCAACATTTTTTGAGACAGCTTTTGTATCCACAAGGAAAAACATACAAACGACATTACAAAACTGCAATTATCATTTTTTTTTTTTTTTTTATGAGAGATTTTGCAGTTACAGCTTTTTGATTGAACTCAGCAGGATAGGAGCAGCCAGAGACACAGAGCAAACTGTACATGAAAGCTTTTATCATTGAGGTTGGTTAAATAATAGGGGATGCCACCAAGTAAGTAAAGTTAAATGTTAATACACCTGTGTCCCACAAGATAGCTCAACTCTAGTAAAATACTTTTTTTTTTTTTTAATTTTGAACATGAACAAATAAATATAGAACAAAATAATGCCATGAACAAAAAGTAAACAAAAAAAACAAACAAACAAAGAGCCAAATAAATTGTCATTTGCTTGTCACTTGTCTAATCCCACCCCTTCACCTTACATTATTCAATAATTAACCCGCTTCCAAATAATAATAATAATAATAATAATAATAATAATCACAACATAAACAAAACACACCAAATACTAATAATATAATAAAAATAATAATACTCCGAGGAGAAGGAAAAATAAATACATAAATACATAAAAAAGAGGGGGGAAAACCAAAAACCAAAAAGAAGCTATGTCAACCGTCAGCACTATTTATACAGTTTCATCTTTATACCTTTCAAAAATCATATTTTTATACTTTCTTTTAAATTGCTCCATGTTTGGACATGATGTTTCAGTTCATCATGCAGAATGTTCCAAATTTTTACCCCATAAACAGACACACACAAGCTTTTCCTGTTAGTTCTTACTTTTACATTCTTAAAATAAAACAACCCCCTTAAGTTATATTTTCCCTCTCTCTGGCTGAACAGGCCCTTAATATTTCCTGATAGTTGATTATTTTTGACTTTGAACATGATTTGTGCTGTTTGATATTCTATTTGATCCTTGAATTTTAACAGTTTTACACCATGGTTTTCACTTCATGTGATAAATTGTTTTGACATAAACTTGCCTGTTAATTTGTGTTACTGAGGACAGGGCAGAGAAGTAGAGTTGAGTGTCGTTAGCATAGCAGGAGAAGGAGTCATGAGAGCATTAGTATGTTTTCCTCTGGTCTTAACTATATTCAAAATAATACTTAAATTGTATCTGTCTGTGTAATTAACAGACCATGAATTCCAAAAAGAAATGTAGAAGTTGAGATACTGACTGAAAATAAAGTTTATAAAAAGATGTTGCACTGAGGTTATAATTTATACTTGTTTACTTTGTCCAGTGAAAACAGACCACACAATCTCTATTGTTCCACAAACCAGGAGCACAAACAATAGAAACCTGGAAACAGACACAACCCATCTACATTCACACTTATTTTAAATATACTAATAACAAAACACTATGTTTCCCTATGTCTTTATTCCTCAGCCCAAGCCCATTTTTAAAATAAATGTACATAATTTTGTAGGTGCTTTTATGATGATTACACAATGTGAAGTTCTCGGTCAGGGCAAGCTTTACTAGCCACAGCTGAGAAAATATTTTGGTTAGGTGAACACTGTGTTACGGGATAAGTTTACCATTAACCTGTTTCCACCGGATTGTGATCTTGTAAAACTTAGTAAGGCCATAATACTGTGACCATACACATTAACTGAACTACGAGACAAACATACAAAATGTGCCAGGCTAGAAGGATGCACAGGTTGTCATGATGACATGTTTATTGATAGTAAAAATCAAAAAGCAACATAACAAGATTGTATGCCAGATGTCATTGTGATAACACAAATAGAGGTGGTTCCAGGGGCCCCCAGACATTTTCATGTCAAACCCTCCAAACAGGTAAGCACCTACTGATAAGATTTTGTCTCATGAATCGCTTTCTGAAAAGACCATTGATGTTAATGAATTTATGGTGAAATTTCTTATTCTTCTTATTGCTTGATCTTTGCTCTTCATAATTGCAGTATAAACAGGAAAAAGTCATCGTTATTGGCCCTAAACCTAAATGAGAAGAGCTACTCCCACATAGGGACTTTGGAACAAAACATCAAGCCAAAGACAAAGAACTGTTGTGAACTGAACTGTGTCGTTCTGAAAATTAACAAAGAAAATATCTTTCAACCCCATTATGATTATAAATCATAAATCTTCCAGAGAATCAGATGAAACAGCTCTCAGTTTATAAGAAAGGCTACTTCTTGGTATTCAGAGAAACAAAATTATTAACATAAACTGATACATGATGCAGCAGTAATTTTACAAACACAAACTGGAAAATAGACAAAAGTTTGCATGCTAACAGAAAATAAAATCGCTCTACTCCACTGGTAAGAAATATGAGCAGATTCTCACCTGATTTACTCACGCACATAAATCATAAACGTGAAGTTAAAAGGTTTTTATTGTCCCTGCTGAGCGTGACTGAACTGCCTATCACTGTTCTGGAGCTGTTTCTGGCCATGCCTGGGGCAATGCACTCCTGATGTGTGCACCAATCATCTGGGGGCATGCAGAGTGGCTTTTGCACATATTATGATCAGAATGGATTACAGTTTTGTGCTCTTCACTGATTTTTCCTCATCAGCACAGAGTCCCTTTTTAGTACTCCCATTCGCTGGGTTTCTGAAATTAAAAACAAAGCAAAACATAGATTCATTGAGTTTCTTGGCTTAATCAAACACAATAAGAGGGCTATTCTTAAAATAATTCTGAATTAATTAATTGATTCATCAATCCATTCATTCTAAGTACACCATGTTGTGGGTGTGCATAACAGAAGGCTCGTCAACTCACATGGGCTCAGCGTGGTCCTGGAGTCCAACATTGAAGGTCTCAGGCAGAAACAAGCAGAGACCCCCAGCAGCCAAGGGGACGATGCCATATAACACCATTGGGATGGAGTGATGGTAGACCCCCAGGAGCCTGATCAGAGGGGCGAGGATGGACCCTACACGTCCACAGATGGAGTTGAATCCTATGCTGTTTTGCCTGCCAGAGACAATGTACAGAATGGACTCACTGGAAATCCCATTACCCAATAGCTGAAGATGGCCATTTTGTCTCGGTATTGCTTGTAATAACTAAAAGATAGTTTTTTATGTATGCATCATCAGTACTAACATGGCAAATACAATATTTTATGCTTAAATTCCTGGACATTACCTTAGAACAGTAGGATACAGTTCTGCACTATAGACCATAGAGAAAGAGGCAGTGGCAGCAAACTTCCCCAGTATCGCTATGACTGTTACCACTACAGGAAGGTCTGATGAGGACAGAATAACGCAGAGTAAGAAGCATTTGTAAGAAAAGCATGGACATACTGAGATTTGTATAATGAGCTAATGTGTTTCAGAATGCAAAAATTCCAGGTTCAGAAGTTACGCTTTGGAATGGCAGGGATTACAAGGCAAGCACAGCCCCCAGCAAGCAAGAACCCTGTTTGGCATTTTCTCCGCCCAAAATGTTGAGAAAGAGCCAGATTTACCAGGTGAGCAAAAACTTCTGTGATGGCAAAGATGAACTGTGTGAGGTACATATCCAGGCCAAAACTGCCAACATTCAGGCTCAGCCCAAAGTACACCACACTTGCACCAAACCTAGTAGCACAGAGGGAGAGTTACTTTTACCTTTATGAATGTTTCATAGTTTCAGTAGGACAGCGACATGGCAACATTCAGTTAGAAATAACTCACCAGACACAGCTCATTATGAGAGCACGATTTCTTAAATATGATATCCTGAAGATGTCCACCATGCTTCCTTTGTTGGATTCACTCTCAACTTCCAGCTGAGTAAATAACATGTCACTTATAGATTATATATGCTGAATTCAGAGCTTCATTAGTGTGATTTTGGCTGAAGCTGACTTATGATACAGCTCACCTTTTCTAGCAGAGCTTCTGGGACCTTCCTTCTATTCACCCTGGCTGCCCTCTGGATCTGTTTTTGCAATTCCTCCTTCTTGCCCTGTGTCATAAGCCAGCGAGCTGACTCTGGGAGAATCCTTTATCAGCCATGTAAGACCACAAAAGATAATAAAAGTGTTTGAGTATTGCTCTTTATAGCATCACTGTTAGAGACTAACATCTAAAATATTTGTCTAGGATTTGTTGTCTAATGGGCCACTGACCAGTATAAGACCACCAGGACCAGGAGCAGAGGGCTGAAGAGCACCAGCTGCAGGATCCTCCAGTTACGGATCAAATAGGCGACACCTGACAATATCATCAGTCCAACTGGGAAAAAAGTAATGGTGACGAACGTGAAGACTGCAACCCGAGAGGAATCTGTCCACTCTGCACCTTCAAAGCAATAAGACAGATGTTACCATTGTTTAGTTGTCAGGTCATTGTGGTCAAGACAAACATAGCTTAGAAGTTAATGTGGGAAGATTTTCTATTGTCTACACCAATCGCCTGAGGATGAAACCCACACTGCTCACAAGTTATGGGAACGTATTAAATAAAAAGAAGCCTTCTAAGCTGAAACCAGTGTTTAGGTTTGACATTGGACCAAGATCGTTATGTTATCACCGAGGCTTTTGGCCAGAGTCACAGCATTTGCAAATAGAGCTTGAAACATTGACAATTTCAATGTGCTCTAGTAATAGATTATTCAAAGAAATACATTTCTCTAATGACAGACAAAAAATAGACGCTGGACCAAATGTAGTAAATTCCCCTCAGAGTTTTCCTGCAGAGCCAGCTGTCCCATTACTAACATATTCAAAATATTGTGTTATGAAATTAGACTTCACGAAAGGTAAACAGTCTTCTTACCTATCACAAATGAATTCATTAAAATGCCAGAAACTGCGGTGCCACCCACAAATCTGATAACCATATAAACATAGACATTGGGTGAGAAAGCAGCACCCACACCGAACAGCAGCAGGAGGAGGATTGAAAGGAGGACCACAAAGCGTCGACCAAACCTGCAACGGAAAAAGAAGAGTGTCCTGACATTTCCATCTACATCTCTTCACATTTTTTTCACTATGTAATATTAACAAAACAAAAAGATATTAGTGTCTGAACCGACATCTTGAAAGGCCCTACTCAGCCTGCTGCCCGTTTCCAATGAGCACCAGATAAAAGATGGATGGATGACTCTGGTGCTGGGAGTCCATTACCTGTCAGCCATTGGCCCAAACATCAGTGGCCCAACCAGAAGACCTGCCATGTAGACGGACTGTGATACTTCAAGCAAACTACTTCTGTCACACACCAGATTAAACTGAGAACGGAGAGGAAGAAAAGAAGAGAATGGAAATGAACAGACAAAAGACTGAGAGACACCACCATATGCCACAATATTTTTAAACCAAATAAAACAACATATTCATTTTTGGCTATGGACAAGACTCCCTGACATGATCTCTTACATAAAACAACCTAATTACATCAGTATTTCTGGAGGGTTGAACCAATAAAGGGCATAATGTGCATTCACTAATAACAGAAAAGACCCCTGTTGATTAAATACAACTATATCTTTTTTTTTCTTCTTTTTTTAATAATTGGCAGTGACTATTTCTTTGAGCTGCTGTATAGTAAAGTGCATCCTCGTCACATCCTACCTCTGTCACTGTGCTGGAGGCGCCCTCTGGTGTCTCATAATCCCATCCATCTACACACTTTGTGGTGCTGTTAATCCCATACGATTCAATGGTTTCCAAATCCAAATCCACAGGTGTGAACATGAAACAGCTTTCAAACTCTCCATCCTGGTTGATTTTTCTGCCTGTCATATGTCAAGTTGGCGCCACAGGCCATAATCCAGTCAGTGTCACAGTGATGAAGGAAGCTCATACCTGTGAACACCTGGCCGATCACGTCGAAAGCTACAAAAATGTTGGGAATGCATAATGTCAACAATAAGCGCTTCTGAAATAAACCAAACTCTTCAATCTCCTGCAGGACCTCTCTGAAATGGCTCATATTATTGTTGAGTTTGCAGTTCCTCCTCCGTATGCAGTGTTACACATATAGCGTCCAGGTCTCACAAGTATACATTGAAATTGGGCCACTATTTAAACTACTGAACCCATGTGCTCTTGCGTATTGCCTTACATTACACTTCATAAAGAGGGACTTTGCCCTGGGCAATGATGACTGGCAGGCTCATACAGTACATGTGCATACTTACACTAAGTGGAGCAGGAGACAGGATGTTTCAAGGAATGACAATCACAATTTATGTTAAGCAAAACACTGACAGGATTTAGAACCACATTTTAAAATGTAAGGGGTATTAGTAACAATATTCAGTGTAAAGATGTGTGTCTGTGTAAGAAAGTTTGTGAGCCATATCTAATCAAATCAAATCAAATAAAACTTTATTTATATAGCACCTTTCATACATAAAACAAATGCAACACAAAGTGCTTTACATTAAAATACATACAACCCTAATCCCCCACCCCCTCATACTCACTCACACACGCACACACACAAGTACAACACACATGCATACACTCCAGGCATACACCCCACCACACCCCAGCCCACCCCAACCACACCCAAAGATAAAATGAAACATGGATGAGCACTAAGGGACCAGATGAGGAAACACCATTCATTCTTTGGGAGCCATCCACACCGGGAGACGCCCTAGCCCCCGACTACAGGGGGCAAGGGCGTAGACTAATTCTAGTAGACTAATTTACTATGCACTGATCAACAATGATCCCTGGCAAATTTAGTTAACAATTTTGTTTGGATACAAGGATTCTGCTGTGTGTTTACTAGATCTGACATGACTTTGCCACTGATTTGGTGTCAGCTAGTGCAAATGAGGTCGGCTACTATTCAGCCACAGTAATGAAATCAAACACGCCGGCTGCTGAAGTTTTGCGTCACCTCTGAAGAAAAGATACAAGCTGAATTATTAGTAGGCCTGGTTGTGAATAGTGTATGAAGTTGTTAAGTTTCACCTGTAAAGAAAACAACACAAGATCTCCTGAACAAAATAGTGTTTAGCATCACTATCTAGCACATAGCACACATACAGTTTTAAAAGATAGTCACATCACTAACAAAAAAGGAAAAAAAAGTAGGATAGTTGTCAAAGCAACCAAAAGACTATATTCCCAAATAATTAAGAGGTTCGGGTGTCAGCGGTTTTTGTAAAATAGGTGATGCTCACGGCATAACTTCAACCTGGAGCCGTCCAGACATGCCATTAAATAAATTTAGTGAAGAATTAACATGTAAATTTGAAGGTGAGATGTTTGTTTTTTTTTTTGTTTTTTTTTTTGAGGGGGGGGCCTTGGCATTTCAACAAGCAACATTATTTGGCATGACCAAAACTGCCTTCCTAAAATCCAACAGGACCTGCAGGTAAATGACAGTAAGAGATTACTGTATGCTTTCTTTGTATCTATAGCCCCTCCAGCACCCCACCGTGAAACCTCTGATTATAAGTGCCTCCATAGTGAGTACGTTTCCTCATTCCCTGCTTCTCTCAGTTCATTTTAGGTCAGCTTCCAGCGGGGACTGATAAGATTAGAGTCTAGACGCCATAATAACAACTCAGTGCGTGCATAATAAATATGTTTACGTGAGTTGACTGACTGACATTCACATTTCTGGAGGGGTTCTAAACAGTTTTTATATCTTCCCTCCCAAATGTGCAAGTTATTTGGAGACACGACTCTATAGTATAACCTCCAAATTTGGTTCCATTGGAGAAAGCATTCACCAGATATTGCCTAACAAAATGTCAACACACACCACTTTGGTTTCCGTCAGCACAAAACTTTAGAGGCAAGTTGGCAGAAGTAGGTTCCCCAAATTATGCAAATTTGCAGAGTTTTTTTTTTTTTTTTTTTTTTCCCATAGGCCACTGAGGTCCAAACACTTTTAGTGGAAAAATATATGTAGCTACATATTGCTGCAGATGGCAATATTCAGTGGAGTCAAAGTATGAGTCAAATGATGTGATCGTAAGAATAAGCTTGAATCATCATATTGGAAAAGTTCTATATCTCAAAGATTTTGATGCAAATCCTGCAACTTGCATCTCAGGTGAAATGGTGCCTCATGCCAGGTTGGGGCCTTACATTTATATGAGGTATGGCTCTTTAATCATTTGGTCATCAAGACATTACATGTGAACTTACTCTCAAGTAAATGAGCTGAGTCAAAAATGTGATTTTCAGTGCCTTAGCTTGAACATCATTGTACATTTTCATAAAACCTTTGGTGCCCTCTGTGGTTGAGATTGTGCAAGTCCAGCTTCCTCTCGGTTTACTGCTGCTATCAAGTACAAATGTGGAATTCAGAATAAAGCAAAATATGTACTGTGATAATACATATAATTTTATATGTACTGTCATATCATTATCATCTTCGTATCCCCCCACTATTCTCCAGCAGGATGCAGCACTGTTTTATATCATGTCCTATCACATCATGATTCAGTGCCTCAAGATGTCTCAAAAGTATTCAAAAATAGATGAAGATTCACTAACATATTTATACACAAAATTGTGAATTTGTGAATCCACAAATAGGTCATGTGGCCCAGCCCTGTTTAAAAGGAATGGCCCTTTATGATTGTCAGGGGTAAACCTGGGTCTCCCCATAAACTGGGACTTGCCAGAACCCATGAGGTTCAGCCTTTTGTTCACTTTTCTGCTGCATGAAGAACCAGCCGTGAAGGTTAGGAGGTGCCTCATGAAAATATTAAACTTTTTCAAGTCTTACTCTATTTTTCCCCCTATTTAAATGCACACTGCATTCCCAGCTTGCCCAAATCCACTGAAATAAAAATATTTCTAACTTCTGATCTATATTATATTATTACAGATCTATAATGCTTTTAAAAAATATAGATCAGTGTTTCTAACTGTGTACATTGACTGTTCCAGAAATGAATAAGCTATTTTAATGGTGGCCTGATGGTAGTCCTGAGGACCCCAATCAAATGTGGTGTGCCACATTTTCAGGCCCAAATATGTACAGTGTGCCCAATCTATTTGCTTTGGCATCAAGTGTTTAGGAATTATTGTTTACCTCATTTGTGTGTCTTCACTATCAACTTCATTACTGCACCACAATCAAATCATTTGGATTTTCAAAAACCTTAATCTAGCACATTCTCAGCTTTGGTCCTTGTAACACAGAGCCCCACTGGTTTCCACTCTAGACATCTCAAGGATTGCTTTACATCCAGGAATCCTGGCAAATGCAATTAATAATTTGAACAGAAGATAGGTAGGATATATTGAAATCTGTTCACTAAATTTGTCTGTTATAGGACCTACACTCTGAGGAATAGACAGATTTAGGGCAGAGAGAAAACTTAAAATACATAGAAATGGGACCAGACTTGACACTTGACATTTTGAATAATCAGAACAGAAACAAATTTGGATCTACATCACTTTATTGCAAGCATTCCAGTTATCAAAACGTTATCAAACCTTTTGTAAAAAGAAAATAAAAATCACTGACAATATGAGTACAAAAAAATACAATTTTTATTGAATAATTTACAAGTAAATTCTATTAAAGCTTTGCATATAGTGCGAATAACCAAATGCTACACAGTAATCCAAATGCTACACTGATTAATAGCATTTATATACTGTATGGAGACTTTGGGTGGACAATGATAAACCTATGAAAACTCATAGAATTATTTCAGCATAAATCACAATTTTGTGCCCTTCAGTGCTTTTTCCTCTTTATCGCATAATCCATTTTCAATACTCCCATTCTCTTTTGTCCTGAAAATAAAAAAGACAACAGAATATATAATTATTTGGACTTAATAAAACACAATAACATGGTCATACTCTAAAACTCATACTGCAAATAATTTTCATTTTAGCATTCATTTGTTTCACTATGTGCACAATGTTGAAAAGGCCAGTAAACTCACATGGGCTCAGCGTGGTCCTGGAGTCCAACATTGAGGGTCTCAGGCAGAAAAAAACAGAGACCCCCAGCAATCAAGGGGATGACGCCATATAACACCATGGGGATGGAGTGATGGTAGACCCCCAGGAGTCTGATCAGAGGGGCGAGGATGCCCCCCACACGAGCACACATGGAGTTTAGACCAATACCGTTTTGCCTGTCAGAGACAATACCCATGATTGACTCACAAGGAATCCTTATTCCTTAACATCCTGAATTGGTTTTATGTATTCATAATGAGTAGGAGCACAGAAAATACATGATTATATGTTTTAATGTCGGGACATTACCTTAGAAAAGTAGGATAAAGTTCTGCAGTATAAACATAGACGGTGGAGAAAGAGGCAGTGGCAGCAAACTTCCCCAGCACCGCTATGACTGTTACCACTACAGGAAGGTCTGAATCAGAGAAAGAGGGATTTGTCAGACATGCATGGGCAAGTTGAGAGTTGCATAATGATCTAATGTGTTCCACAATACAAAAGTTTTTTTTTTGTTTTGTTTTTTTTTTTGGTTCTTTTGTAGTTCTCAAGAAAAAAATAAATAAGCAGTCATCAGGTAAGCAGCGGTTAATGCATATGTGACATATGCATCTTAGATTCCAGAGGATGACTAATTCTCCCACCAAGTTACCTTCTGGAATAGCAAGGATCACAAGGCAAGCCAAGCCCGCAAATAACAGGAACCCAGCTTGACATATTCTCCTCCCAAAGAATCGAAGAAGAGGCAAACTGCCCAGGCGTGCAGGAAGTTCCACAATGCCAAAGATGAACTGGGTGAGGTAGATATCCAGGCCAAAACTGCCAACATTCAGACTCAGTCCATAGTAAACCAAACTTGTTCCCAACCTAGAAACACGGTGGGAGAGATTTCTTCAGGGTCACCAAAACTCTATTATATGATTATAATACTGTCTTGGCAAATATTTAAATGCATTTATGCAGTTTTCTATAGCTATTGCATGTCAGAATTAAATGCTGATGTATTTATGTGATGTTTCATCATCCCAGAAGGACAGCAGCATGAAACACTCAACTACTCAGCTCAGTTAATGGAGAAATTACAGACTCACCAGACAGAGCTCATTATGAGAGCACGTTTTCTTAAATATGATATCCTGAAGATGTCCAGCATGCTTCCTTTCTTGGATGCACTTTCGATCTCCAGCTAAGCAAATGGCATGTCAGTTTTAGATGATCAAACATACTTCTGAGCTTTATTAGTGCTTGCTTGATCAAAGTGGACATATGATACAGCTCACCTTGTCTAGCAGAGCTTCTGGCACGTTCTTCCCATTCACTCTGGCTGCCCTCTTGATCTCCTTTTGCAATTCCTCCTTCCTGCCCTGGGTCATAAGCCAGCGAGCTGACTCTGGAAGAATCCTAACAGACATAGAAAATAACAATATAATTAATAAAATCTTTCAATGCTGATTGAATGAGCATCCAAAATATTTGGCTGTTATGGCATTGGGTCGCTGACCAGCAGTAGATCACCAGGACCAGGAGCAAAGGGCTGAAGAGCACCAGCTGCAGGATCCTCCAGTCACGGATCAAATAGGCGACGGCTGACAACACCATCAGTCCAACAGGGAAGAAGGAGTGGACAACAATGGTGCAGAAAGCAACCCTAGAGGAATCGGTCCACTCCGCCCCTTCAGAACAATAAGACAGATGTTACAAATGTTTGCTTGTCAGTTCAAATCCCGACCTATTCACTTCCATGGTAACGTTTGCTAACATACTAATTGCACATTCCATGTTTCTGTTGCATCTATGCTGTAAACCTATGATAACATATACATTTATGTTTTGTTTTTTTATTCATTCAGATGAGCAGCAAGTACTGCACGTATCAGCTGATGCAAACAGTGGAGACGATTGTGGGGCTCTAGATTCAGCAGACAAGTATTGTGAGGCCAGAGGGGCTGCAGCTTCAGTGGTTATAGGGGCACAAAAATGAGTGTTAGGGAGTTTGGGGAGGTCATGATGAAGGACTTGAGGACCTCTGGTTGGGCTCAAATAGATCTGGCAAACTTCTAGAGAATTCAAGAGGGCTCACCACCAAAGGAAGTAGTCAGCTGGTGCAAAGAACACCCTGAGGAGCTACTTAACCCAACAGATACCCTGTTGTGGAGGTAGGGCTGGGCCATTTTGGGGGATGGGGTGGCTCCTCACACAATTCCCTGACAAAAGTCACTTTGTAGCTGGAAGGTTCTACACTCACAAGGCAATAGGAGTAGACAAGATCTGTCCTAAAGTGCTGAAAGCCCAAAGTGTTGTTAGGGACAGCTCCCATGTACTGGCAGACAAGGGTGGTGGTTCTCCCTTTAGAGGTTTTATAAGCATATCTAACCAGTAGGAGACTACAGGATAAACCCTTACTGGGGGACTACATATCCCTGCTGGCCTGGGAATGGTTTAGATTCCCCTCAGAGGAGCTTTCAAGGACATGGCTGGAGAATAAGCCATGTGTGCTGTCCCTAGCCTGGTACAACGGCATTATATACACTATATTACCAAAAGTATTCGCTCACCTGCCTTTACTCATACTATGAACTGAAGTGCCATCCCATTCCTAACCCATAGAGTTCAATATGATGTCGGTCCACCTTTTGCAGCTATTACAGCTTCAACTCTTCTGGGAAGACTGTCCACAAGGTTGAGGAGAGTGTTTATAGGAATTTTTGACCATTCTTCCAAAAGCGCATTGGTGAGGTCACACACTGATGTTGGTCGAGAAGGCCTGGCTCTCAGTCTCCGCTCTAATTCATCCCAAAGGTGTTCTATCGGGTTCAGGTCAGGACTCTGTGCAGGCCAGTCAAGTTCATCCACACCAGACTCTGTCATCCATGTCTTTATGGACCTTGCTTTGTGCACTGGTGCACAGTCATGTTGGAAGAGGAAGGGGCCCGCTCCAAACTGTTCCCACAAGGTTGGGAGCATGGAATTGTCCAAAATGTTTTGGTATCCTGAAGCATTCAAAGTTCCTTTCACTGGAACTAAGGGGCCAAGCCCAGCTCCTGAAAAACAACCCCACACCATAATTCCTCCTCCACCAAATTTCACAGTCGGCACAATGCAGTCTGAAATGTACCGTTCTCCTGGCAACCTCCAAACCCAGACTCGTCCATCAGATTGCCAGATGGAAAAGCTTGATTCATCACTCCAGAGAACGCGTCTCCACTGCTCTAGAGGCCAGTGGCGGCGTGCTTTACACCATTGCATCCGACGCTTTGCATTGCACTTGGTGATGTGTGGCTTGGCTGCAGCTGCTCGGCCATGGAAACCCATTCCATGAAGCTCTCTGCATACTGTACTTGGGCTAATCTGAAGGTCACATGAAGTTTGTAGCTCTGTAGCAATTGACTGTGCAGAAAGTCGGCGACCTCTTTGCACTATGCGCTTCAGCATCCGCTGACCCCTCTCCGTCACTTTACGTGGCCTACCACTTCGTGGCTGAGTTGCTGTTGTTCCCAAACGCTTCCATTTTGTTATAATAGAGCTGACAGTTGACTGTGGAATATTTAGGAGCGAGGAAATTTCACGACTGGATTTGTTGCACAGGTGGCATCCTATGACAGTTCCACGCTGGAATTCACTGAGCTCCTGAGAGCGGCCCATTCTTTCACAAATGTCTTGTTTCACAGTCTGCATGCCTGAGTGCTTGATTTTATACACCTGTGGCCAGGCCAAGTGATTAGGACACCTGATTCTGATCATTTGAATGGGTGAGCGAATACTTTTGGTAATATAGTGTATATAACAATACAATCAAAATTGTGAATAATTTAGAAATATCTATGATTTTAATTATCTATAATTTGAATGTAGTAACCCCTCACCGACCCCCACCCCAGCCAACTGTTCTATTACTAATACACTAAGTATCATGCAATGTAGTTAGATTTTGGTAAAGGCAAACAGTGTACCTACCTATCACAAATGAATTTGCAACAATGCCAGAAATTGAGGTGCCACCTAGAAATTTGAGAGCTATGTAAACATAGATGTTAGGTGAAAAAGCAGCACCAACACCAAACAACAGAAGCAGAAGGACTGCAAGAAGGACCACAAAGCGGCGACCAAACCTACAAAAACAAGAGAATAGCATCAAAGCAGATATATGGGGGGGAGTGACACTTAACAGAACATCAAGATGAAGGCAGGGACAGAATGTACATCATAAATTCAGTCAAGAATTTCTTTACTGCAAAGAATTTACCCGTTAACAAGACTGGACTGGAAATGGGCTGCACTCAAGACAACTCAAGACAATTCAGCCTACTACTATCTTCAAAATGTGCAGCCACAGAGACGCCTGAACATGATGTTAAAAGTTAAAAGTCTGGCGTGACAACTGTTTAGTCTGTTAGGAAGGACAGCTGGAAAGGGTATCCATGCTCTCATCAGTGGATTTTTTTGAAACCAAATGAAAGTTAATCTGATCTTCTGTGGCCCATGACATACCCGGTTGTTTTGCGAGATGATATGTGGATCAGTTCAGAGGTTATGAGCTTTTTTGTGATGTGCCATGACCCACTACCCATTACAATCAAGACCTTTTCAAGCAAGGGTTTGGTTGTCTGCCAGAGGGATGGCATTTAGCCACTTGCTGTTGCCAGCCCCAAAAACTGTGTCACATGATGCTTGCACCTGGGCACTGGGCAAGCTGCTAATTATATTATTACCACATGCTGCGGTCAGCTATTGTAATAAATTATTGTCTTCCCTATATGCAGTAGCATAAGACCCATGAGAGTCGAATATCCTGTCATAATGTTACCACAATCAGCTTATAGCCATGCTGTGTCACATATTCCTAACTTTCCATGACTGAGTCTTTCTGTTCCTCTCACAAGGCTGTTTGAAGGACTCCAGTAGGGACATCAAAAAATAAGCTGTGTGCAGCAGCGGTATCAGACAAGGATGAAGACAGAATGCAACATGCATGCATAAATCAGGTTTTCACACAATTCTGGTGTGATCATGGCAATGCCAGCGTAGGTTTAGTTCTGTTGGCTGGAATCTGTTAGTCGATCCTATCCTCGGCCATCTTTCAAACCAAGTGTTCCGCAAGTCACAGCTGCCAGAGTTGGCCTGATTAGTATCGCTGGGAGTTGTGGGATTGGTCTGATTCTGGGCCGACACAGTTTTGTCATCTGGACATGTTTGCGAATAACAGCATCAACAAAGAAGTTTGTCAGAATGCTAAACAAAATCTAAATGTAACAAGCTTATGATTTAAAATAACATGACTCACCCTATAAGGAGACAAGGAAACCTGAAACAAATACTCTCTTAGTAAAATTCTCCCATAAACGAGCCACTGGAAATTTTACAGTCTCCTGGGTACATCAACACATGTAGATGATTGCCCAACCCAGCACAAATCGTGCAAGAACATATCAGACTGTCTCTATATGCAAATTAACACACAGCATGCAAACAGGGAGCTTGTCTCCTGTCATGTGTTTGGAGAAGCATCCTACTCACTGATGTTTGTCACATATACATAGATTTATAGAGATTAACAATTGTCCTTTTGGCTCTCTTTGCCTCTTCACCTGCACTGAATCTATCTGCTGTAGTTGAATTGTCTTGATTGCAGACCATTTCAAAATATATTTTAGTAATGAATTCTATAAAAGTAAAATCACAGAAAGCCAAAATCATGGGAGTGGATGTGGGAGTGGATGACTCCAATGTTGGGGGTCAATTACCTGTCAGCCATTGCCCCAAACATCAGCGCCCCAACCAGAAGACCTGCCATGTAGATGGACTGTGACGCCTCTCGCAAACTACTTCTGTCACACACCAGCTCAAACTGAGAGGGGAGATGATGAGGAAGGAGCAGAGGGGGGAAGAAGAAGGCCACATGATGATGTAAGAGACACTGCTCCATTATATTTTAAACCAAAGAAAACTCCAAACCTGGTTTCCGCTGTTGTTTACCCTTCTGTGATTTTGAACTTGAACCTCCAGAAGGAGGGAGAGTTGTGTCACCATAAGAGAGGCATTGGTGTACATTGATTTTCTGCTGAGGAATGCCATTCCTTGCACAATTTAGAGACTCAAAAGCCAAGACCTTAATTTGTGATTTGATGTCCAACACAGCAAGGAAGGAGACAAACTTTATGAACTAAAAAAAAAAAAAAAAGTCTGAATAAGCCTCCTGTCCAGATCAATTCCAGGTACTATCACCTTCTCCATTTTTGCCATCCTAGACTACTGCAACATCACAGTGCCAGACTCTCTTCTCTGTTTTTTCATTGTTGGAAAAATTACAGCAAAACTATAAGTCAATCAGTCGCCTACCTCGGTGACAATGCTGGAGGCTCCATCAGGTTTTTCATAATCCCATCCAGCTACACACTTTGTGGTGCTGTTAATCCCATACGCTTCAATGGTTTCCAAATCCAAATCCACAGGTTTGAACATCTCACAGCTTTCAAACTCTCCATCTTGGTTCACAGGGAGGGTGAGATTTTTCTGCCTGTCATATGTCAAGTTGGGGCCAGGCTTCAAAATCCAGTCAGTGTCACAGTGATGAGGGAAGCTCATGCCTGTGAACACCTGGCCAATCACGTCGAAAGCCACAAAGAAGTTGGGGATGCATAATGCGAACAGCAAGCGCTTCTGAAATACACCAAACTCCCCAATCTCCTGCAGAATCTGCCCGAAATTGTTCATATTGAGATATAGATGAGCTTGTGGTACAGTCTGCCTCCTCCTCCTCCTCCTCTTGTGAACGCACTGTTAAAGTGGAGCCGCGACGGGTGCCTAATATGAGTGGTCCTGTCAATTAATGATTAAGCGACTGAAACAGAGGCGATCATGCGTTTTGTCCCGTGTCGCCAAACAGGGCAGGTATGTGTCCATCAACATGAGCTGGGGGTGCGCTGCTCGGCTCGGACCGTGAAGCCCTCACACAGTTGGCCAAAGTTTCTCTGACGTTTCAGAGTTGAGGGGCTTGTGACATGCGAGCACGTGCGGCGGGGACTGCACATTTGTGCCAGATGTGGAGGAACTGCGCGAGAACGTGAGGGACCTGGGATCATTAACCCGTCTGAGCTGAGCTGTTACGCAACGCAGCGCACCAAGCAGTGGAGAGCCACCTGGGAATATGTGGACCCCTGACTGGGGCGCCGCAGCTTGAGGAATTCCTGCATGACGTCATGGCTAAAAGCAACATCCACCATGCCTTGGTCCGAGTCCCATGTTCACATCACTGAGAAGCAAAGATCAGGCAATAATTCCCAGAAATTTAGCTGCAATTTATTCCCAAATTCTGTAACAGGAATTCGCAAACTTTTTCATATTGCAAAACCCCAAATAGGTTCATATATGTATATCCCAGTGCAGGTATGGTGTATATAGGTACACTTTAACATATGCTCAATTTCTTATGCCGGTATTTACTGTTGTAATATTTTTGTAGGATTAATGTTCATATTTATACATAATGCACATGCCTTTTTACAACTAGGATTAATGCACATACATATGCATGATGCACATACTTATTTATTTATTATTATTATTTATTTTTTTTTTTTACAAATTTCTGATGCACATATTTTTATTCAAAAAAGTCTAAATGTGAGTATGTGAGCGGGTTGTCCTCCTTGACTTGACAGTTTGGGATGTGCTACCTTTTCACACATTTTGAATATTGGATTTTGGGTTTAGCACCCCACTGAAAATCATTTTGATTAACCACAACCTTCTCTTCCAGCCAGCATAAATTTTTACATTTCTTATTTCATCTGGTGAGCTGATTATGCTGCAGTTAGTTATCACATTGAACAATGGTTCCTGTGGCTCAGAGGCAAGTTTCAGAGCTTCATAGGAATGACCACTGTGATCAGACATTTCACTCTCATGCTGTGACAAAAACCTACAGGGTTACAATTAATGTTAAATTCTGCATTAATTATACATAACAATCTTTTCAGATGATGATCTGTGGGTGCTGATGGTCATGCAGATGGCTGGGGACTCGCAGGATGGCCTCTTGCCATAATAACATTTACTGTACAATACTGTTATATAATTTGCTTTTTTATTCTTATGATTATTATAACTACTTCATCTTGACAGCCTGTGCAGCCCGTAGGCCTGACGCATTTTACAAGCATGTTTTCTGGTTCAGTTAATGAGTATGGTTATGGTGACATGGCCCTTGTTCAAGTTACAAAGTTGAAAACCAGGTATAAACCACAAGGTTAATAGTAAACTTCCTCCATATCAAAGTTCATCAAAACTGGGCTATAATTTTTAAGCTGCTATCAGAAAAGTTTCCACTGACATAAAACTTGTATTCACATTGTAAAATGGTTTGGGCTGAGGAGTAGATGTGCCTTGAAAGAGTGTTTTGCTAATAGGCACAAAAATACAGCAGGTATTCACAGACTTGACAAGACTAGACAAAAATTAAGCTCTTGGCATAACAACATCAATAACATGTTGAGTGCTTCCAGTAAAGTAATTTCAGTGTGCAGTGGTTATTTTTGCCTTACTGAGATGTTCCTGCGACCAACCAGCATCTGATTGCATATCTTGGCTGTGCATAGGGAGTCCTGTTCACATTTATTTAAACATATATATATATGTACATATATATATATATATATATATATATATATATATATATATATATATATATATATATATATTTACCATCAATTTAATATAAGCTTATAATTGTGTGTTCACTATAAATATTGGGCCTAGTAGTAATAGTTCTACTCTGCTCAGGACTGCCCCTGATGTCCAAAAACTGTACTGCACTTTTTTTTCTCAGTAAGAAAATGGCCTTGATTGAACTTTCTCCCTCTGCAGGCATTTAATGAACTAATACATTATATGTACATTGTATCAGTTTCATGCAAAGCCCAGAGAGAAAGGCCAACCAAGGCCACTAACCGCTGTGAGGCAGAGAAGAAGAAAAAGTGCATCAGAGTTTTGATATTGTGAATTTATGACCAGAAATATTTTTTAAATTAGGTTGGCCAAAACTGAGGTGGCAAGGCTGTTTTTTTTGTTTTTTTTTTTTTTCCCTCAGGGTAACAGCTGCCACCCTCAAGACCTGCTGTTGCTTTTTACTAGTTTGACCAGCAATCAATAGGAAAGGCTTCTAAAAACCTTAAATTTTGCTTTCTAGTTGTTTAGTGACATAAGGCAACCTCAGTCTGGTGACTTTTTTGGCAATAGGGTGACATGGTGGTGGTACAATGCTAATAGTGGTAATGAAGGACAACTTAACGACTGAAGTACCCGGGGTATTTCAGTAAATAAAGCAAAGACTGCAGAGCAAATTTGGGCAACAGACCTTCCCCTCAGGTGTGTGTCTCACTGTGTGGTCATAAGTTGGGTTGAAGGACTCTGTAAAGGGTATTTATGCTTCAAAGGCCTCCACTGAAACTCATAGTAAACATGCAGTCTTGTTAATTCAGCAAACAACAAACAGAAAGAACTCATTCAGATCCACTGACGGCACACAATAAAAAAAAAATGCAACAAAACGGCTAAGAGGAGGCTGATATGCTCATTCTTTATTGATTAAAAATAATTAAGAGAAACATGCTTTGAACTCCAAAACCATCAAACATAGAGCAAAAAAAAAAAAGAGAATGAAAATCTGAAAACAAGTGGAAAATTCAAATATATTACAGCTTTGAGTTATTGCCTAGACAAAATTGTTTTTGAGGGTCATGTGTTCCATTGCTACAGCATTGTTAAACTATGACACACTTAGGCGAGACAGAAGAGATTGGTGGAGAAGATATGAGAATACAGCCATTAGATCTTCAACTCTGTTGGAAGCAGGGCTCAATCTAAGCAGCACAGACACACACACACACACGCACGCACACACTTCTCTCAGACCTCATCATACACAACACACCTATCCTGTCCTTGTCAATTGCAGACTACATCAAAAGAATGGCACCAAATACTGCAATTTTGAGACATGGAGTAACACTGGGTTAATGACTTCGTCACTTCCCTTTGAGGAGAACACGGGGTCAGCATGCCTGTTGGTTTTTATTTCAGATTTCTTCATGTGCAACACAACTACATTTCAAAGACTGAGGATCTCAATCAAAACCTCAACAATTTTCTCCACAAAAGGAATCGGTCATTTTCAGTTTAAGGCTAGTGTAAATTTTAACATTTGAAGTATGTCAAAATACAAAGATTTCCTCCTCCTTTATATATATTTTTTCCTCTGCAAGTAACAAAATGCATTTCTTCCAGTAGGCATCTGGAAGGGTCTGACATTTTCACAACACCAAATTAAATAGTAAAACCTGCTGGCATTTTAGGGTCTAAATATCATAGCAGAGTATTGAATCAACCTCTCACTGAGGTCAGTGCCAACCGGGAGACGCACATTCATCATTAAATCATGTTATTAATGCACATATCCAGAGTGTGTTTGAGAGGATGGCACACTGAATGTGACATCTGTGTTGATACAGCCTTCACCATCCTGATGAAAATCACATTTCTGATCACTCAAATGTCATAGCTTTTCAACGTTTTGGAACTTAAGGACATAAAATCTTCCTTGCAGAAACAAACGGATAAAGTAACAGAGGGAGCTGCATGACTTGAGAAATGGGTTGAAATAATGAGTAGCCTCCATTTTGTATCATTAAGAGTGGGAGACAAAAGGCTGTATTCCTTTCATTTTGGCTCTGCTCAAACTTAAGGAAATTTTGAGGTGGACACGCCTCGAGCAGCACATTGGACAGCTGTGGCTCCCATTGCAAAATACACCCAAACTTTTCGAAGGCAAAAAGTAAAAAGCTGAAAATGGTATGAGTGGCGTGTAAATAAGCCACATTACATGAAAAGTATGTACTGCAAAACAAGGGAATTCAAAAGCCAGACTTGCAACGGTGTCCTTTGCCAGCCTCTTCCTTCACACAGCGCTACAATCCACAATCGTGTCATAGGACAGAAAAAGGCCAAAAGTGAAACACCCAGTATAAAAACAAATCAAAGCCAAATGTCACTATTTACATACTACAAGTTAAATCAAGTACTTATTTTTTTTTTTTCATCCACATAAGCAAATATGCACTTAAGTCTTTTAAGAATTTGAAAAACTGATTCCAAACAAAGATACGGCCTAATATATAGACAGACAGACACACATTTTCTCATATGACACCTGTGGCTTCAGTTACATGTTGTAAAACTTTTTAATTTACAACCTTTTAAATGTGTAATTGTACTGAGAGAACGTCTGAAGTGTGGTGGTGCATAAAAATCAAAATCTGAACTTTTCCTAAAAAACAGAAACACAGTGAATGAAGGCAAATATGATTTTTTTTTTTTTTTTAATGAAGACCCTAAGGCTCAATTTCAATCAATCAATTTCAAGCCTTTTCCAGGACTACCAGGGCATCCCAATCTGACAAATTAGTGCACATTACATGAGTAAAATAAAATAAAATATCAATATCATCTTGCACTCACCTTCCTTATTCATGTAACTTTTAGAACTGGACCAGTCAGTTCAAACTCATAACTGCTTAGTACCAATCCACTGGAGCAAGATCAAATTGACATTCATTATTTATCATTATTATTAATATTATTATTATGAAGTGGTCTAAGGCTTAATGTCACTTGGAGACATTCAAAGCTCATATTACTGTTAGTGTTAAAACTTTGGATTATTATTGTTGGGAGTGTGAAATTTATCCTCTGCCATCTGAGACATCAACATTCCTCTGTGTGAGTTTGTTTTCGATTGGGTAAGGAAGCGTCTGACATTCTGACGGGTTCACTTAGGAATTCGCCCCTTAACCCCTTCCCATTTAAAAAAAAAAAAAAAAAAAAACATAAAAAGTTGAACATTAGTAATTGAAACCACATTTGTACACTTCAGACAACATATTCTCCGTATAGTAACTGGGGACCTCCCCAAAACGTGCATTCAGTAGTTCTGATGGATATAAGGCATTGTTACACTTATCAGGATTCAAGGGCGTTAGTCCAGATTGTGCAAATGCATCACATATTACAGAAAAAAAAAAAAAAAAAAAAAACAGAATAAAAGAGAACATAAAGGTAAAGGAACCTGTTTCTTGTAGATACTTGCATCCTTCTACATATACACTGTAAACGTTTTTGAGTGATTCTTATACTGTACTTTCTGATATTTCAGCCGACCACCTGATTCAACGAAGCGGCGTTGTGTAATCCTATGGGTGACAAAACGGTACTGTTTTCTTTGGCAGTAGTGGTTTCTTTACAGCCATAGAAAGAAAAAAAAATGCATTTAAACTATTTTTTTGTTTTTTTTTTTCACATTTTTTAGGCAAGTCACGGTCCCAGGTAGAACGACAGTTTAACTAATGCTGAGCTGAGCAAAGCCCATCAGTTTGACGTCATCTGGTATCTCAGATCCCTCGACTCCAGAGGCCTGCAAAGACAACAGGGAGTATAAAGTTAGAGTGAGCCTCAAACATAGTTCAACAGTGACTTGCTGCAATATTTTCTCTCTGTGGCAGTGAAAGAGAGAGACAATAGCTAAATATTATTAAAAAATAAAATATGTGTTAGTAATGTATTAGTAGTAGACACAAAAGCGAAGAATGTTACACTCACCAGCTTGAAAGTGACATTTTTATTGGCTTGAGGCTCATCAACTATTTTCTGCAAATTAGCAGCAACTAAGAGGAGAGAGAACAATATTTAATTCTAACAGAAACAAAAGATCTTGAATTATTATCCCATTACATCTATCTTTTGTTTTTTTTTAATGCATCAGTGCAAAACAACATGATGTCAATATCCACATCTGCTGTTGAGTGTTCAGACAGAAAAGAACATGTGATGTAAATGTGGGTGTGCACTGCTCTGTGATACGGGCAAATATGACGTTCAGAGACTAAATTTTGACCTTCAGCTGACGGTTCCAACCAAAACTTTTTAGCCATTTGCCAATGGCTGTGAGACAGGTAATCTGAGAAAATTTACCAGCCCAAAAGTATGTGTTACCAGCCATAATACTGCCCCATGCATTATTTACATACTGTCCTTTTTAGCTTGTAGCTCAAGGATCTTCTGGCTCACAGTCTGTAAATGTCATATTTCTCTTTCTCTCTATCACTGTCCCACCTCCTGTGTTTTGGGCCTAAAGTCAACATTTATACTTTACTGCATGGATAATTGCAATCAGCTGCAGAACAAGGGCAAATTGCACTCAGCTGCAAAACGTTATGGGCATATTTGTGCGGTAATATCATTAGCGCAGTATCTTTTGTGAATCAGATTTTGAGACGGTGCAGAAAGCAGTTACAAGTGAATTTGTGGTGCGACCACAACCCATTCTTTGTGAATTCACCCCAGAGAGTATAACATGTTGATCTTCTGTTTTTCTATGCATATGCACACAGGGCAAAATAGTACACATGTATTGATTTTGTATCATTACAAAAGTGTTTATCACTGACCTATAACTAAGTCCCTCCCGTCCACCAGGCCTGCAGACACTAATTCCTGGGAAACACCATCTGCTGTGTCTGAGGAGAAAACACACAGGAGACAGACCATGACCACAGGGGTCTGGATAGCATATTTTACCTCAGCACAAAAACGGTTATGTAAAAACATATAAATCTGTATTTTCATGAATCAAGGCAGACACTTGGGCACCAACAGATTTTTGGTAATTTTGTAACGAGAGGCACTGAGGCAGAAGTGGCTCTTCAGTGGCGGAGTTGGATTAGGACAAATACATTATCAGTAAGTGTGGTAGGAGCTGTTAATCAATTCAGCTTTTTTCATTCCCTTTTTAAAAACGCCTATCAAGCTATAGCCAGCCAACTATGTAAACAAAAAAAGTACAGGAGTTCATATATTTCTTTTGCAAGAGCATGGTGCTGATTTTGCAAGATTTACTCTCTTTACCTGTGACGTGAAAATTTGCAACACATTGCTAAACATTGGAGGCTGCAGCTGGGACAACGCCTGCCTGCTGTCCTGCTGCCTTCAGGTGGCTAAAGGAGTTTAGTCAGCCAAAAAGGAAGACCCTCACTATCCAGCAAAGACTTTGCCATACTGGAATTATTATTTCAATCACACTAAAAATCACACCTTTGGGGAGTTTAATAATTCAGAGTAAGACAGCTAAACATACATAATGGGGGTTTGTGTGATTTTGGAGGGTCTACGTGAGTGTGCCTCCATCGACTACAGAAGAGAGAAGTGAGGTGGCACACTCGCTCTGCACAAAAATAAATATATTTGTTAGAATATGACGTTTATTTAGTAATCTAGTCCTAGAGTTTAATTTTGTGCGGAGCAAACGCCGCATCTCTCTCTGTTCAGTTTTGTAATGTTTTTGAGGTAGCACCATGACTGTAGCTGTTTGAACACAACTGAATGTATTCCTCCGCCAACTAAACAGCACCTTCAGCCTCCTTCTCAAGGACGGTTGAGAGAGAGGCTGCACACATGTATTTTTGGACACCAGCTTTGCACTGTGCCATCTGATTTAGATTGACACTCTCCTATAGTGCATTACTGGTGCAAGCAATGTCTTTGTGAGCCAAGTAATTACCAAATGAGTGCATTTGAGAGGCAAAAAACCCGTTTGCTATAAAATAACCACTTCCCTCATTCAAAGTTACTGAGCTTCATCTGTGCTCTCATGAAACAAAGCCCAGTGGATTAATAATTTGAACACCCTGGTCCCCTGTGCAGTTATCGAATTAGCTGGTTTCTCTGACAGATTAAACAATATGTGACAAGACCAGACCAGACAAGGACAGTTTTTACATTACAAATAACACCAAAATATACATGGTAGATTCTGAATGTCAAAGAAAATCATTGAGAGGAGATGTTATGTCCCACTTACCTCTCCCTGGCATGAATTCGAAGCGGATGTCATTTAGCTCCTTCTTTAAATTTCTGAAGAGCAGAAGCAAAGGGAAACCATGTTAGGCCACATTGTAAAGATAATATGTGTAGTGCTGATCAACATGCTTTGCAGTACAGGGCATTTAATGTTTACTCTGCCTTTTCGTCTCTGTCAAATCATATTCTCCAGATGTAAAAAAGCATGATGGTTTGGAGTAGACTCAAAAATCACATCATCTTCATGTGCGATATACAGCAATATATTTAACTGCTGTACATGAATGTATAGATATGCAAGCACGTTTTAGATTTTTACCATATTTATGTTTTTATTGTATTTATTTTAAATTTGTTATTGTACTTCATTTTATGCACCCATCAAGGAGTTGCCCACCAAATTTTGTTGTACTGAATGCAGTGACAATAAAGGCTTAAAATTATAATTATGATACAAAAATCATGACTCATTAAAAGCTCAAACATTAGCACAATCACAGGATCTGTCAAAATAATCTCAATATGATTCTTTTACCATTTTGTGCAGCCCTAATTTGATTTATTGTATTTATGTGCTAATGGGGAAACTCACCTTAACCTTAATACCAAACTGATGGGAGCCTTAACAGCATCACTTGCAGCAACTGGGGCCTGTCAAAACACAGATGAAACTGAGTCTGAGCCGAATGAATGCTCAAACAATTGAAAATAAAAGAGCCTGGGAAAGCTCATAGAAAAAAAATACTTACAGTATACCAAGGCTTCTTCTTTGAAACGCTAACTACCCTAAACGCGGTTGTGGCCGAAACAGACCCACTGGCTTGACTGACCTGTGTGGGAGGAGCAGCAGCAGCGGGTAAGCCTGGCGTGGGAGCTGCAGCCTGGGCAGCAGATTGAGCGTTGACTGGTGCGGGCTGCACAGGAACCTGGCCTGCAGCCTGAGGTAGTTCTGCCTGACCCGTGGCCATGGCCCGGAGTTGACTACTTAAAGGCTCTGTCGTCTGGAAAACCTGAAGAGCAAATTGCACAAACTCCATATTCTGCTCTCACACAGCCCTTCATTTATCAGTACATCTGTGCTGACATAAAGGAGCACTAGTAAGTCCACTTGGAGTTTAACAATTGATGCACTTGATGAATCACTCAGTAATAAAGTTATAAAGTAATATAGTTGCATGAATGAAAGAACAGCTCAAATGGCTCCGTATGTCACTATTATTCATTTATATATACAAAATTTAAATGTGACTGTCAAGTTGCTGTAAAATGGTATAAAAATGCCCAGAATGGAAATCTGGACAAAAAGCTACTGGTCAAAACTGGCTTCATAAGGTTCCTTCCTCCTTCCTCGGCATATAAACACATTTCTACATTGAGGATTTGGCCCCTCTCCAGAAAAAATGATTACAGAGATGTTTTGCAAGCTCACACTGCTTCTAGCATGTATACAAATAGTCATTACCGCTCAAATCAACTTGTCTGCTCAGCCACAAGAACAGTAAAAACCATAAACCATAATGTTGTGAGACTCCTTGTGCTTGTGCTGAACAGCTAACATACTAAGTTGACCTTAGGGATGAAATTAAGATCCTGTGTGAACTGAGATGGAAATAAAATACAAAAAAATAACACGGACATATTCCAGATTCTGATTTTAAGCAAAGCAAACAGCTAATCTCTTTCTGGCTCCTATTTTATTAGTAACCAGGGTAACATGACATGTAAAGTGTCAGCCAAGTGAACTTTGGATAATTTTTTTTACTAGATTGGTAACTCAAATTATAAAAAACAAAACAGAAAGACCATTGTCTCAGATTTCAGAATACTGTGTGAACAGATGACAACCATTAACCCTCCTATTATGTTTGGGGTCAATTTGACCCCAGCCGGTGTTTAACGTCTCTAAATAAATGATTAACATAATTTTTTTTGCTTCATATTTAATGAGTGTTCCTAATGTAATGGGCACTACCGGGTAAACATGAAATTGACATGATGATATGTTTTCAATGTCCTGTACACACTTTGTAACGCATTGGTTATAAATAACAAAAATCTGTACTTAGAAATAATATAAAGCCTTTAAAACACCAAAAAAAAAAATATTTCTTTCCAATTTTAGATCAATCAGTGAGATTTTATGGTGATTTGAATATTTTTCCATTGTCGCATAATTGGAATACTGGATGTATAAGTGGGGGTGGGAGGGAGTTATGTTTTATTCAAAGGGCTATTTAGGTAATCAACAAAGAAACATAAAGTACTTTACACATAAACTTTGATAACAATTTTAGTTATAATAATTTTGTGGAAGTTTAAACTGCAGGGGTCAAATTGACCCCACACATAAAAGATGTTCAAAAATGTCAAAATAACAGGAGGGTTAAACACTTGCGAAATGTTGATTTTTAAAAGTGCTTTGTTAATATTGTAACCAACAACGAACTGGCAGTGCTTCATTTGGACTGCTGACATATTTTATGAATTACCTATGAAAAATATTTTAGGTTTAGTTGTTTTTTTAACCAGTTTGACACATTCCACTGATCACAACATGACCTCAATGCCTACTGAAGCACATAAACTATAAATAAATAACTTCTTATACTCACCTCTGAGTTCTGTGATCCCTCTTTCACTCTAGGTGACTACAAAAAAAAAAACAGACAAAAGAATATAATGCTCAAACTGTGACGCCAAAAGCAAAACAAAAACTGTTTGAGCAAATTCAAGGGATGTACAGAGTGCCTGAAATGTAAGACAGTCTAAAAACACTCACTCGTTTACTTTCCTCATTTATCCATCCACCTGATTTATTAATGTATCTCTATTCTAGTGAATACTATAATCAATACAGTGCGGACAAAAACATCCAATGGTCATAATCCGCATATTTTACAGATCACAGGTAGAATTTATGCATTTTTTCAAACTGCTCTTAAGTTAAATGTGTTGATAATTGAGTTACAAACGAGTGATAACATAGACTGAGGTGTTTTCTTTTCTAAGTTTTAGTTCTGAAAAGCTGAGAAGCAGAATCAGTGAATACAAAATCAAAAAGCATTTACACTGTCAGATGGTCATAACCTTAGACTGCTTGGCTGCAACATGAAGTGCAAACTGACTCCAAGCGATTTGGAGTCAAACAGAAGCCCAGCGAGGTCCAAATGAAGACAAACTGACTAGACTGAGAGGACATGTGGCGTCTGGGATGATGTTAGACATCACACCAGCCCAGAAATCTGGGTGTCTGGATCAGACAGGGCTGCTGGGAGGTCAAACTGTATCCATCATTACACAGGTATTCTGTATAAAAATTTTTTAACATTTAATGATTCAGTTGTGTTCTAAGTAAAATACTTCAAATTTCCTCTTAATATCAAAAACCAAATTGTACTGCTTGAGAAATGAGTCACTAATGATTACTGAGAATCAGTTCATGGGAGTTTTGGGTGCATACATCCCATTAAGTCTCTCAAAGTGCTTTAAGTTCAGTTTGCCATATAAAAGTATAACAAAACAACATGATAAGCAACTGAGATAAAATTTGAGTTCTTTGCTGGGTATTAATCTGCTAACTGAAGATTACTTACAGGGTTAAGTAATCTGCCTTGTATTGATTAAAACTGATTTGGTCAGTACAAATGAAATTGTGATTTAGAAATAGAAATAGAAATGGAAATACAGATGGCTTCCAGGAAAGATAACTCTCATCTCTAATCACACTCTTATCTTTTGACTAAATAATGCTGTCACTAAGTGAAGTGTTAATGGTAATTAAATATTTTTCCTTTTAAAAAGGTAGAGTCCCTCGGAATTGTGTGACATCTGCTGCTTCACTTTGCCAAATTAGTAATTATGTTTTGGTAAGTAGGTATATTTATTTGCAAGGCCCAATCCACCATGTGATGTGTGCAGCAGAAAGTGAAAAGCACACAAATATTCTCTTAACATGTTGTGTGAAATGTCTCACTGGCTGGCTATTATGTGCAATGACTGATGGGTTCCCAACAAGGTTAACACTTGGGTCAAATTCCACTTGCATGTGGTATCTAATGTGCACTGGGGATGCACGATATATTGTTTCAGCACCAGCATCGCGATGTGCAAATGTGTAATAGTGACATTGCAAGATAAGAAATGAGAAGTTAGGAAAATAAACAGGCTCATTGTTGCCAAGTCTGCTTATTATAAGTGACTTTGGGCTGTTTTTCTGTAAAGCTGCCAACAAATATTGGCGGTCACAGGGTTGTGGTTATGTGGACTTGTTTCTTAAGTGTAGATGCTAATTTGGGTGTATCATTCTTCCAAAATACCTCTCCACCTGTTCTCTCTCCGCTTACAGTAGTTACAGGTGTAGATATCAATGTCAGAGTTGTAAACGTGGAACTGGAGGTGAAGCTGATTTCTGGAGGGGTGGCTGAGGACTGAACCAAGTGTGGTTGAGGTAGGAGGGGCTTTTGTTTTGTTACAAGAGGACACACTTTTTAAGTACCCAAAATATGAAAATTCTGATTGTTAATTGTACATATGCACATGAATAACACACTGCATGTCTCTGGTGAAATTTCCTACATTTCACATATCGCAATATATATATATGTGTTGCAGAAAAAAGATATCGCAATGCCAGGTTTTTCCCAATATCATGCAGTCCTAGTGTGCACAGAAATCTGCAGGGAAATACTGATTTGAACCTTTTCCTTCAAAAACCCATTGCACAACTTGTGCTGATGTTGCATCTTCAGATAAGTTACACTGAAGTTATGTAACTCCAGAACAAAGTCACTCTGGCCATCTCTGGAGGATTAGAGTTTATCTGCATGCACATGACTGCTGTCCTCTGATTCACTCTAGGAAGTGAGAGTTTATTATCCCTACAAACACTTTTGAAGCAGATGCAAAACAATAAAATTTGTGCGCAAGTCAGTATACAGTCTAAACAGAAGGTCCTCACTCAGTCAGTGGGGGTTATCTGTCCTGCCCTGCCCTTTTCTGTCCTGACAAGGCCATTCCTGCTCTAACTTATACATGCTCCCTAGCTATCTGTGTGCAGAGAGAGTCCTTCCTTGTTAGGGGAGAGCCATCTGTATTGTGGTGACAAAAGGACAACCCTGGACGCAGGCAGCTCGAGCGGGTAGGAGAAGCGCACTTGTCGCCTGGGAGCGCTAACAGGCTTCAGCTGCTGCTCCTTCGCCATCAGACAGAACATACACACACAGGGGACACTCAGTGGAGAAACAGTGGACAAACATGCTACAGCATAGACATGAGAATGACAATTCAAAAGTGATGGAAAGGAGACTTCACTAATGACATGTTTTATAGAAGTGTCTGTATATTAATGTCTTTGTGTGTGTTGGGGTGGAGAACTCACCCTTAAGGCGGCAACAGCTGCTTTGCCCTCTTCACTTTCCTCATCCAGCTCATCATCGCTCCACTCCCATTCACCATCCTCCGTTTTATGAAGCCGGCCACTAGAACCTGGGACACGACGTACCTGCCATGCACCGACACACACAAAAGAGTTCATCATATCAGCACTTAACAAAAAAGTAGTTTTATGTTTATATAAAAAAAACAACAACAAGCATTCTCACCTTTTTCGACCTCTCTGTTATTGTGGGCGCTCTTTGAAGTAACTTCTCTTGTAAATACTCGTTGTTCTGTCGTAAGAAGGAAGAAATGAAGGGTTTAACCCTGAAATACTCCATATCCATTTTGAAAATACAGTACATGAAAGTTGCTCTTTTGAAAAACTATTCTGTGAGAAGTCCTCGGATGACTCTTAACCATAAAGGGCTTTGCTCTTATGCCAGTGATCCACCTATAAGAGATAAAGTGATGACCACAAACATGCTACTGTAAGCTCATGATAGCCTCAGGTCCCCCTTGCAGAAGAGGCCCAAAATCAAATCTTTCATGCCAAACAGAGGTGGCCTGAGATGCCTCCTGCTGACAAAGTCCGCCCTCTGCTGTGCATTTACAGCACTGCAGTTCTTAGTGCTGACCCGGGTCATGTACAGCAAACCAAGTTGGATTTGGGCTGTGTGTTGTGCTGAGCCAGCACTCTAGTTGTTCCAGTTGCTAGTGTACTGGGCTGCCGGAAGCTGGAGTTAGACTGCTTATCCCTGCCTTTGTTAGAAACAGCAATCCATGGCAAGTAATGAGAGGAATGCTGCAATGACCTCAGCTTAGGTTGGACACACTAACCAAGCCAAGTTAGTGCTAGCCTCACACAAATAAACACCTTCAGAGTTGTGTTAACAAACATTCTGAGTCTACAATAACAAACTTGAGAGCTAGTATCTTTAGTTTCCATCTCTTGCTGCAATATATCTTTGCTCTATTTTCCGTTCTTAACACTTGTTGGACTAATTCGCAACTTCACAATAATTCCAGTAGAGCTGAATGAAAAGTCTATCCACAGCTGCACATTCATACAGAACATTGAGGTTAATTTTAGATAGACGTGGGCACCATACAAGAGCCATTCAGATTTTCGCTGGAGACACACAGACCTTGAGTCATCCACTAGCTCTCCTGTGTACGGTGCCTGAGACAGAGACTGTGCTGACTCACTGTGCAACTGACTCAGTCTCAGGCCCAGAGGGAGGACAACGACTTACTTTTGCTTTCTGAAAGAATTTATGCTTCAACAGCTCTGAAGATGTTGGCCTGAAAAACAACAGAATGACAATGCATCATTTCTCGCTTGCTGGACAGTCACTGCTTATACGTTCTCGCTGACAGTAAAACTAAATGGGAAAGGCATATAAAACGGAGGTTGAATTACACTACTGAGGCATGGTGGAACAAAATGATCACAGTAGTGTATGGTCAAGACAATAGAAGTGAATACATCCTGTTGTGCTTATGTTGTGCAGGTGCAGAGCTAAGTGAAAGAAACAGTTGGAAAAATAAATCAGCACACAAACTGTATTAAGAATGCTTACTGAACATATTTTTGTTCATGTCACCTCACACCACACCATGGGCACAACATATTTACAGCATATATTTCTTAAGTCTCCTTCTTGCTTTAAATTCAGAGTAACATGAATGGAGTCAAAACACTGATGTGATTAATTAAAGATATCTACTCAGAGCCGTCCTAATACAGTGTGCATTGTAAACGACTGTGTAAAGGCGGTAACAATGGGCACCTTTTTTCAGGGTCCTTCTGTAGACAAAGGGAGATCATCTTCCTAAAGGATTTGCCATATTTCTTCACCATCTCCTTATCTGTGATGCCAGTCTCTAGGCCTGGGGGGTCATTCTGCAGGGTCAGCATCAACACCTGAAAGCACAAAAAACCAAACACATTTACAGAAATATCAAGATGAGGGCACATCAGACTTTAATTTAAGACCAGTTGTCAAGAAATAGAGTTCATCTCTACCATTGCATTCAGTGCAGAGTGTCATCAACTCAAGAATTTCTGGTAAACCTTTATCAGTCCAGTGTTCTCACCTTCATCGGGGGGTATTTGTGATATGGCGCGGCCCCTGTGGCAAGCTCGATGGCTGTGATCCCAAAACTCCAGATATCTGCTTTGAAATCATAACCCCTCACCTGCAGAACCAGAAACCAGCCTAAGCTTAGATCAAGTCTACTTTTATCTCATGCTGAGTTCATTTAATCTAAAACATGGAGCAGCAAAATTAGGCTTGCTCTTGCAATAGGAGTGCAAGAAGCCAGACAGTTCTTAGGGTGGAAATGGGCTCATTTGTGAATTAGCACAGTCTATTTCTAATGCATAAGCTGTTTCTGCCGCCAGAGCTTTTTCATCATTTTAAAGCATACATAATCTGCAAGCACAGATCTGAGAGTATTACTGTATAGTGGTCCAGTGCTTAGTCATAATGGAGATGATAAGCTATAGCTTCAGGGCTCACATTTCTAAAAATGGTAGTCTGTATTGAATAAAATAGGCATGGAGCATACACAAAAATGAAGTAAAAGAAAAACGGCTGCTTTGTGACCTTTACTACCAATTAATGCACAGTGTCTGTTCTGCCTACTGTGGGCTGGCGAGAGGACATTGTGTCTGGTTGTGTCTGTTGTGTCTTTTCGGTAGCCATGGTTATTTCTTGGTTCTGTGCCAAGAAAACCGACCTGCTCCATGACTTCTGGGGCCATCCAGCATGGCGTTCCCACAAACGTCTTCCGTACTTTATTTCGAGTGATGTCGCCACCTGTTGCTAGAAAGGCACTGACGCCAAAGTCTAAAGGAAGGGAAAGGACAGAAACATTAAAATATACCCAAACATGCAGACATTTTACAATCAACTTCATTATTATCAATGTCCTAAGGCATTATATGTCTGATCAACAAGCTAATTATGAAGTAAGATGGTCAAACAAGGAGTCAGCTGTCTAACAGGTAAAAAAAAAATGCAGCACAGGCAAGGGAGAAATGAGAACCATCTACTTCACAGCCAATCAGGGTCAATAGTGACAGTTGTTGAAAGGTGCTGCCGCTTCATGGCAAAATACCTGCAATTTGCACTGAACCATCTTCCCCGAGGAGAATGTTTCCAGCCTTCAGATCTCTGTCAAAGATATGACAAGGATTTTTTCAATATACAATTGCCCTCACATGCAGCTGTTTGAGAAAAACTGACAGAAGTGTCTGAAGCAGATAATTTTTTTTTTTTTTTTTTTTACATTTTATAGGCATTTAACTGATGACATACAGAGTGACCTATGAGCACCAGATTAGGATTTGTGTGTATAATATATGTCTTTGACACAAACATTATATGCATCATATATTTCACACTTTAGGCATTTGGCTTGTACTTTTATCCAGAAGAAGAGAGCAGGTAGCGATTCAATTGTTCAAAGACAGGACGCACTGCTATTTATAGACACACTGGCTGTTGAGGCAGATGAACCTGGGACCTCTTTATAAAACATAAGACATCATTTGGTGGATGTTTTTGTATGAGATGCCTATGAGATGCTAGGAGCTATACAGAGGCACAACACCATCAGACTGACTTTCAGATACAGAACACAGTAACTACTCTACATTACCACCAACACAATACAGTCATGCAATGTGAGCTTTTGGGCCCTTTTTACATGATTGCTTACAGATAACTGACACATCTTGATATAAAATAGGATGGCAGATCTAATACTGTACCTTCAGCTGGATTTAACAGCCCTAAAGAGACTGCTGGACTTCAATATAAGGTCTTAAAACTGGAAATGCACTGTCAGTGTTTCAATCCACAGGGCTTCAAAGCTTTCACCTTTGCAGCACATTATGTTTTTAGGTTTTATTAGCAACATGCAGTCTCCAGTTAATTTGCTCATCCCTGCTCAGACTCCCCCGGTGGTGATAAGAGGATTCAGCAGGGACAGCTGTCTGCACACATGCATACACCCGTGCACACTCACATGCACGTACACAAACTCAGACTCTGTCTCTCTGTCTGTCTCTCTCTCTCTCTCACACACACACACACACACGCACGCACAATGAACACTGCCACCTCACTAGCCAGACAGAGTTGTCATGGCAACAGACATCGCCATAGATAAAGTCTACTGAAGGGTCAAGTGAAAGGCGAGGAAATAAAAAGTAAGAATTGAAGCAGTATTCCATCGAAACGGCCAGCTCTCAGCGGGGTACGGCTGTCAGGAATCTAATTTTAGTTTTAATGAAAGAATGAGAGAAAACAGTCATTGTGACATAGAATGACAATGTAGTAGAATCCCAGAGTATTATCACTAGTATACTGCCTTGAATAAATTCCAATAGATTTCATCATGTGAAATTGCTCGGCAACTCATCCTAAAAGTTTAATGACTTGCAGACAATTTTAGTGATAAAACAGGGATGTTGTCTCAATGGCTGAGCAATTCACCTTGGTGCCAGATGGGGGCACTAGAGTAAAATGCTCACAGCTTTCCCTGAAAGAAGAAAACCTCTTGGATCATTCCAGTAAAAATGAATGGGTCTCAATGAATGTAAAAATAGACTTCTCTTCACATATACTAGTAAGGGGATGAGACAGAACACAGCTTCCAAGGAAAAAAAAAACGTACTTGTCAAACACTCTGGGCAATGCTGGGCAAACAATTTAGTCCATATAGACCTAATGACTACAAACATATGTATGCACATGCACACACACACACACACACACACACACACACACACACACACAGACATCCAAATGCATGGTGGTGCGGGTGGAGGGGCAAATACTGCGGAGATGACCGTGGTGGTTGGAAAAGATTCCTGTGCTACTACTAAGACGTGCTACATAATTGTAGGCATATTGTGAAGGCAGGGGGGTCTTCTGTGCACACCATATACTCGGCCTGCCGAAACCCTCACTGGTGCTCTTAACTTGTTCTTGTAACAGGCTTGTGAAGTTATTAAGCCACGTTCCTGGGCTCTCCCTGAGGCCCTACAATGGCTTTAAGGAGCGAAGGGGGTAGTTTAGGCCATTTAGCTTTAATACTGCCTGTCATGTAGCAGGACCCTGCCGCCCTGCTAAGAGGTGGATGTACAATCTTAACAGGCAAGCTACTTAAAGACATAGCATGCTAAAGGTGCTCAAAAGTTCAGCAGGTCACCAGTTAAGGTCTGTGTTGCAATTCAGCCGAATACTTGAGTGTAGAGGCTTCTTTGACTCACTGTGCCCCATAAAAATACCACACAATAAAGAGACAGGAGGGGTAGACATGGAGCCACGGAGGAAGGAAAGCAGCATATGTGACATATTAGGACCACAGACTGAAAGCAAAGATGGGGACCCCACTGTCAAGCAAAAGCACAACTAAATCCAACTGAGCTAGGAAGCAGGACAAAGATATTAGCTGGCTGTATTAATGCCTTCTCTAAACTGTGATTGTGGTAAGTAGTTTTGACAGAAAGAGCTCACTATGTATGTGCGGCAAAACTTTCATGTGCACTCGTGCCTGGACAAATCCAGTTATGTAATTGTCACACAAGAAAGGATGAGGAGGAGGGAAAATGATGAATGAGAAATGGACGTGACAGCCTCAACCGGTCGCTTCAAAACACTGCAGAAAGGCAACGCACTAGAAATGTCTGCTGTGGTGTAGATGCCTGTGCTCTGTGGCACTCTGGTTTGTTGTATATTTACTTTGCAAGCCAGCACAATACATTTTCATCTGCTCTGATGTAAGAGTTAGCCAGCACGGGGTCATATTATCTTCCAGTTTGTTGTACGCACTTACACTACTAATGACTCAATTGAATATTGAAAATAAACTCACCTCGTTTTAGCTTAGGCATTAGCACAACAGGAGTGATTTGTGGCTGGTAATTTGAGATGTTGCTTTTTAAGGATTAGACGGGAGGTGTAGAGCAGACCACCTGAGGCTGAAAGGCAAGCCTGGGAGTATCCCAAAATACTTTGCCAGTCTCGTTTACTCAACCAGTGTGCTTCCCTCTGTGAGCCCTGTCATGTCTCATGTATTCTGTGATTCAAAGTTTTGCCCAGGTCTCTGATGCATCATTGCACTCCACGGTTTAGCCTATGCAAATCTGGCCCTGTCACCAGACCTACCAACTTTTCATGTTAAGAATAAAAGCACATTTTTCCAGGTAAAAAGGAGTCATGATGACGATGTATTCTGCCTCTGGATCTGCAAAGAGGAAAAGTGGATGAATATTTTTCTTTCTGTGTAATATTTAAGTGTTGCATTTAGTCAAAAAAAAGCTGACAATAAAGCTGCTTGATTAACAATGCATAAAGGCCATTTGATTGCTGTCCTCCTGCACTCGTGTAAATGAGCCTTGAGGAGAACAGTGGTAAGGAACCACGAAAGCTACGGTTCACTGCAGCAGCAGCAGCAGCAGCAGCTTGTAACACTGAGAAAAGGCTGCAGACAGTCATTAACATTCACAGGAGAGGAAGAGGAGGAGGGAGCAGAGAAGAGAAGGTGGTGACACAATGCACCATGCAGATTCGAAGAAATACCATAACATGCACACAAAAAAAAAAAAAAATGCAGTCACACTCCCTACTCCCAGTCATCCAGTTATACAATATAGCTAAAAATGCAATAATAGGTGGGCCTGAACTAAGAGGATTCAGTTTCTAAATCCCTCATCTTTTGCTCATTTCCATAACTCTGGAGCACATGACAGCTTATCAAGGCACTACTAAACAGTAGGTGTAATACAGCTAGAACAATTTAAGACTCAACAAAATATATAAGCCCCGTTCATATTTATGGCCTAGTGAAAAGTTAGCCAAGCAGTGGCCAGGTGGGAATGGCTACAGTGTGAAACTGTCCGGAAAATATATCATTGTCATCTTGTAATCCTCACACGTTGTGGCCCCACAGGGTCACCTCCTGTGACATCACATCCTGGTGCCAGGCTCACAGTGTCCCTAACAGGGCCATAAAAAGAGGGTTTATTGGACTGCACCTCAGGCCTCCTGCGGGGATGAAATACCTTCTTCACCCTCCCTCTCACTGCATTTCTAACCATCCCCATTTCAGCCACAGTATTTTCTTCCTATTCCATTTTGACTGCTCTCTCCATACTGCTGGATTTTAATTTCTGTCTTTATCTTTCAACTCTTTTCTTAGTTGTAATGGTTGTGGTTATTCCAAAGCAGTTACTGGATCATTACTACGCCACATACACAGTAATTGGCAGGCTAAAACCCTCCCAAGTACCCTCAGGAGACTTCTGGGTTCTGCAAATGAGCTGGGTTCATCCCTAGGTTCTTCCAAGACAATCGTCTTACCATAATGGTATGATCACCACAGCCTTATGGGTTTCCCAATAGCTGTCGTGCGAGCTACGTTTCTAGCCATTTTCACCAAATATGAAACAGAAGCAGTTTCAAAGGGAGGGGAATGTATGGTAAATGTTAACAAGCTCCTATCAGGGTTCCGTGGTGTTTTTCTCTTTCTTGTCTTGTACATGGAGATTACCTTCTGGATGGATGGAAAGATCACATCTTTGAATCTTTTCATCAACGTTTTCGAGCTGCTGTGAATGAGGAGGTGGAGAAGTTCACCAGCTTGTGGTAAATGTCTCTGGGAGAGCCAACAGCCCCAGCCCCGAGACTCTAATTGCATTCTGCTGTCCTGGGCAACATGGAACGTACTTATCATGTGACACTTTCTCCCTCTTCTTCAGGCCTCACCCTTCACTCTCCCCATCACCCCTGCCCTGAGGATCCTGCTCATATGATCCAGCTTACACAGGGAGAACACACATAACCATGCACGCACCATTACATCACCATGGACACTGATAAACTGATCAACCTACCCTGTACATGAACATGAACTAAAATCAAATATCAAGACGTATTTGACTGAAAATCTTGATGTCAATGTTGTGATGATCTTGCAGGGATATTAACACGCAAGAGATGTTTTATGAACAATCAGTTAGCAATGTGCATATGATGACCAAGCAGGCAGAGGCAATAGATCTAATAAGTTCAGAAAACTTTTACTTCAGTGCAGACTTTATCATATTGTAATATCAATATTATTGATGAATATTACTGTCCAAAATCCAAGGTGAAATCTACAGTAGTTTCATATCACAATGTTGATATATGGCCCAGCCCTTCCACTCAGCAAGTGCTGTGTAGTAATATGCTGTGTAGCTGCTGCACATATTCTTCTTTGAAAGCCATACATCAAAGCCTGGGGTTGGACAGATGTGGTCCCTGAATCATCTTTCAGTCATTCCCTTGTGTGTTCTTGGGCAGGACACAGACACAGGGGTAGATTTCACCAAGGAAGAACATTTCCCCATCTTTGGCACTGACTAATAACCTTGCCACATTACACTGGAATTAGATGCTCTGATGCTGCTGCAAACTGCAATGGATATTCCTTTTCATTAAGCCATAGCCAAGTTCATTTAACTGGTGTAAACTCTGATTTATCTTTTATATCTCTGCCTGTAGGGTTGAAGGATTTTCTTCTCACCAGGTTAATGAGCTAATAACCTTGCCTTGATAAACCTTGTCTGTTAGCTTCATCTACACTGTCAGAGATGCTGAAACACAATATATCCTTCATCCATGCCCTGGCCTCTTTCTCTCTGTTTCTCATCAGCATGCCAACACAGAAAGCTGCTGAGCACTTAACCAGGCTAAAATGCCATGCATTATTTATACATGTAGCCTGTCTCTCGCTATGTGTGTAACAGTAAAGAAAACAGGAGCCATATAAAAAAAGAGAGTAATGAATATTGAAAAGGTGTAAGCGGTGTGATGGTTTCCGCAGCCAACGATTGTGTCAGTTGGGTTCATTTAATAGCTTGAGTCCAAGGAATTAGCTCACTTAGCTTTGCTGCCCTAGAGAAAAACTTTTTAGATACAGTTTTCTCAGGCATGCAAATCTGTCTTTGGCATACTGCATATTCTTATTCATATGCATAAAATAAATATCATCACGCTTGAAAATGGTTATCCACTTAAATGTTTATTTTTTTCACTGACTCACAACTGATGCCATTTCACTTGAAGTTACATGAGCCATCAACGGTTTTGTCACAAAGACTTAGCTAAGTACAAAGTGCAGACTGATGGCTTGCACAGAAAGTGAGTGGACAGATAGATTGCTTGATATAAGCATTCTTAACAGGTAAGGCATAAACACATAATAATCTTTTCTTCTTCTTTTGGATTACCTGTCACAGTTCCATAAACCACCACATCTCTACACAGATCCCAATGACACGTGACCTTCAGGAATGTAAGAAGCTTTCTGCAAATGCCACATCCTTGGTGCAATCATCAGTCTGGCCTGATGAGGAATGCCAATCACATCCACATATATCGTATTTTGTAAGAAAGGAAGTCCGTGATTCGAGCCATAAAGGATGCAGGAGATTTTATTTTAGATTACCTGAGCAAAAGATATGCCTGACACTGTCCTTGGAAACAGGTGATACAGTAGATAACACAAGAGCCAAAGCAAAAACCAGCACATGGAGTGCATCATGATTTAAGTAAAACCCCTCATGGAAAGAGGAAAAGCCAAGAAAAATGCAAAAGAAAATTAAACTACTATGGGTAGAAGCACAATAATCCAAGTCAGGAATAACTCGTGTCTTATAAAATAAACACCTTTATGTAGAGGGCACAGAGAACATTACAACACCAACACATCTCAGCATTGGTGTTTCCAGCACAGACGCTTTTTATCCAAAATACTCTGAGCCTGTTAACCACAGCTTTAGCTGGACCTGGATTCTTGTGCTCCTGACCACAGTTGTGCTTTGTGTTTTCTCATAAAACAAGGGGCACTTGAGCTGCCCAATGTCAGGTAATAATCACTATGACACATTTAACTCTGGTTGTGCTATAGAGGGCATTCATACAGATCATTAATGCTTTCATTGAATGAATATTTCAAATATTTTACAAATATTTCTATGCTAACATACTTGACAATAACAAATCAAGTAGTTTCAAGAAATCTGTTTTCCTCATTAATATGCAAATGTATGCAGAAAGGTACTCAAAACGCAATCAGATCATTTACTGTGCAATAAGAACCTGTTGTGTGAAAAAGACATCTCTGTCATGCGAACGAGTTATTGTATTCACAAGGGTATGTTGATATGCAGACACTCCACCATGACATGACGGCATGGCAACATAACGCCCCGCATACCATGTGCCATGGTGGCAAGACACAATAACAGCAGAGCACTTATTAGAGGGGCAACAGAAAGGAGACAGTTCAAGGTGGAATAGGTATTTCTACCCGTTTGAAATCTAAAGGTGAACCCTCTGATCTAAATCGCAAATAAAACGTCTTGCATCATGTGTATTAATGTGCCACAGCAAAGGGCCATCAGTTTTGTTACCTGTGTATCTGTCCGTTTTTGTGAAGGTATTCCAGGCCCTCCAGCACCTCCTTCAGCATGGTGGCTATACTAGCCTCGTCCAGGACCCCCTGCTTGTGCTCACCCCGTGAGATGATATGCTTGATCACGTCCAGCACTGAGCCTGGAAAGCAAACACAGGACAATATCAAGTCAGTGGTAAATTGCAGCTGTTGATAGAGGCTAGGCTTGTAATGTCACGCCTGTCATCTCATTGCTTTTGCTTTGGGTAAAACGAAATGATTCTGAGCGTCTGTGTCAATGAGACAGTAATTTGACCTCCTGGAGTATAGCTGCATAACTGTGTATATCATGAAAAATGCCTTGTTTGTGTCTGGTCTTTAGAGAGTTGACCCATCATAAGCTCCCGCATCAATGAGAAAGTCACCTCAGGCTGCATGCTAAGCCTATTCCATACCAGGACTAATTTATAAAAACAAATACTTCCTTGTTGAGCTGACAGGCTTTCAGCCTGGAATAATCTTATATTGCCTACAATGTTACATTATGAGAACACGTCAATATGTTTTTACAGGACAGTGTATTGTGTTGAGGGACAAATGGATGAGCTGCTTTAAGAAAATGGCCTTCAATACTAAACATCCCTGGGACATTTTATTGTGGGCATGCCAAAACAAACCAATGACAGAATAGGGGGAGAAAATTTGTCATGTTTTTGACTGTTTATCTTCCTTCAGTGGTTTGTATGGGACTGAAATCTGCATGAGAGAGAAGCGTGGAGGCTACCAATAATGCTTAAGGTTATAAGGGAAGCTGTGCTCCTGTCTCCATCAGAGGATGAAAAGTCAGGCAACTGACTGTATAATTTCCATCTTTGAGCAAGAAAAAAAACACAAAAAAATCTCTCTGAAACACAAAATTAGGCAGCACTGGTGAATAGGGACAAAGCGGACAGCCACAAAGAACCCCACTTGCCTGAAAAGCATTAGTGTAGCATTTGTGCTACAGTCATACACAAAAACTATTATAACATTGTCTGTCTCTCTCTCTTACGCATACACACCCTCACCCCCACACACACTCAGAGCAGGACTTGCAAACAAAAGCAGGAAAGGGCCTTTTCAAGGTCCTGAAACACTGTCCACTGTCCACCCAGTACCAAACTGACTGCACAGGAGCAACTGAACAAGTGTGCCAGGCCAGTGGTACGGACATATTTATTTGCCCAATCACCTCAGGATGTTCTCCCCTCCAGTGCTCAGTAGAGCAGTCACTGCATCGCCCAGTGGGGCCAGCAATGACGGGCCACCTGAGACTACACAGTATTATTGCAGAGTGAGAGAGCTGGAGACTGCAGACCAATAGAGAGAGAGAGAGAGTGAGTGACAGGAAGAGGGAGAGCTGGTGAAGGAGAGGATGAGGCTGCGGTTCAACGAGTTCCTGGCGCAGTGAGTGTGCATTTACACAGCAGAGAATGCAACTCAGCTGTGAAAAAAGCAGTGAAAGGGACAAACCCATCTGAGGAAGAGGATGGACAAGGAAAGGAAGGAAAAGCTGCCTAGGCATGAGAGGGAGAGAGAGAGAGAGAGAGAGAGAGAGAGAGAGAGAGCGAGCATATGAAGATGTGAGCGAGTGAGTTAGCAAGACAGAGTGTATGAGAAGTGGAGCCGAGCTTCTCTGATGTGACAGCTCTTTGAAACCCACTGAGAAAAGGCAGCCTGTTTGCTTTTTCTCTGTTCTCTACACACTGTTCCCTCCTTTCTCTGTGCTGCTGTGCTCAGCCTGATCTTCATCTCCTGTCTGAAAGGGCTGAAAGGAGGCCATGAAGAGACAAGAAGTGACAGGTAGAATGAACGAGTGAGCCGCCGCGGAAATGAGGGCCTAAGTGAATAAGTCATAACCAAGTGACAGGGAGTTACAGGCCTAGTGAGCCGACAAGTGAAGGAGTAAGTAAAGGAATGATTACATGAGCAGGTGACCAAGTATTAAATGTGTGGGACTTGGTCCTTGGTCAGCCAGGCGCTTATGAGAGGTTATGGCCATGGTGGAGGACAGCATGCTCCTTGCTTTAACCAGACAGATGACAGATGAGGGAGGAAGCTTTGCCCAGCAACAGCAGGGACGGGAAAAAAAAGAAATGGCAAAAACCAAGCATTATCCTGTGCAGGTCAGAAATGTGGACAAAATCAAACATCATGACATTTTTGACCAAATACCTCAATATCCATACTGTGCCAAATCAGAAGGAATGACTTGTGGCGCTTTCATAGTTCACAAGAGATTGTTGATTAACAATCATTAGTCATGGGGATATGATGATCAAACAGGTAGAGGAAATATAGAACAGCAACATTCTAATAAGCTCAGAAAATTGCAGACCTTTACTTTAAGGCAACCTTTAAAACCAGGAAAAGACAACACTATCACAATATGCAAAACCCCAAACAATATCATGTTTGATATCACAACACTGTTACAATATCAGTCAGAAGCAGGTGGAGAAAAATAAAGCATGGTGAAATCCACCAGGTTGAGTCCACTGAGGAGAGGAGATTCCAAAGTGCACACAGACATGCACACACACACACACACACACACACACACACACACACACACGCACGCACACAGCATGTGATGTAGGTTGTGGATAGTCTGTAAATGCCAGCGATGCCGGCTTCCCTTAGATCCACTTGATTGAACTCTTCATGCCTCATTAGTTTGTTCCAACATGCTGCACACCAACTGACAGGTTCACTATTTAAAGACTCATTTTGCATGGGAAAGACTACTGCTTCCAAGGCAAATGATACCTGTTGGCCTGGTTTGAACAGTGCATGCTCAAGCCCCCTGAGCAAGAGCTTATACAAATCACACAGAGATTATATCAAGTCTTGACACTGTACTGCAATGTGGAACATGCAAATGTTGAGGAAAATGTCAATTAATCATTTCAGTTACATGCTGGATTGTTATACCATGTTTTAACACAGTTTGATTTTATTCAGGAAAGCATGGAAATTTAATATAACTCTACTCAATCCAGCAACATCATCTTTACAGAGGGGAGATACCAAGCCCTCTTGCTCTCCCATTAAAAGTTGTCTATGAACACACCACATAGACAACAGCTGATGGTCAACATGCATGCATGTTCTGCTGCTTCTGCACAAGAGGAAATAATTCTCTGTGCCAGGAGGCAGCGGTAGTCTCAAAAAAAAAAAAAAAAAAAGTAAATTAGAAGCCTCAGGAATGCAAAAAGAGTTAGGCCTCCATTTTCTTACCACACTCAATCTGTTGAAACAATTTTGTTATAAATCAGGAATATGTCCAATGAGAAGCTGCAACTTGCTCTGGTGTTGTCAGCCTGAAAGTCTTCTGCTTGTGAAAGCTGGTGCTCTCTGGTTAGCTAGCTTGCTAGCTAGTTAGTACAATATCAACACACCTGGACTTCTGCATCTGGTCTCATGCCTTGATTCACTGCCAACTACCAAACAGAAAGCTCTCTGTCACTGATGGCATCCACTGCTGATTAAACATGCCGAATCTGCTGGGAAGCCGCAGAGACAGCCAATGATGTCTCCAGGTGATCTTCAGCCACAGACTGCCCAAGACAGCCAGAAAAGAACTGATGGCCGACTCGCCACTAAATGTATCAGGGGCTTTGGGTGAGACTGAACGCGACTTCCATCAAAACGTTTTAATGTGAAATAGGGGACGAAGACATGATACTGGGAAAGAAAAACTAAATAAGGGAATCTGGCATGTGAGATGTACTGTATATTGTCTTCCTTCTGTGAACAAACTGGCCTGGAGTCACCATCAAAGCTCCCTGTGAACAATCTGGTGAAAGCTGAGGGGCCACAAGACGTGACAAATCCATTGGCTCCAAACTTGACAAAGTCTTTTCATATGCTAAATTCAAACAGTCAATAACAATCTGCCTTGAGCTGGATTCAATTTTGAGTGGCATTCATTTGAGCTCAGCAGCAGTGATTGTAGGTCGGCAAGGCTGTGTGCATTAATCTCCTGAGAACACATTCCTCTGCTTGCTTTGGCATGACTCATATTGTGTCCCTGTGGGTTTCAGTGGATGTCTCCCCAGTGTGGATTCAGTCAGTGACAGGTTATGTAGTCCGCTATTGAAACACTTGTTTGCATTTTACATTCAGAACAAGCTTTTCCTGAGAAGTCCTGTCCCTACCTACTTCAGAACTCAGCTGCACAGGTTTGGCCTTCGTTGTGTAAGCAAGAGAGAAGGCTGAGCTTCACAGAGCTTGAGTCTTTTGGATTTGTACTGTTCTGGTTGGACATCATGTGACTTAACCTAGCATGCTGTATTGAGCATTCAGATATTTTCCAAAAGAGTTACTTTACTATCAGAAACTGTCAACAGTGGGTCAAGAGTTCAGTTTTGCATCAGTGAGGAAGACCACACATGTAACTGTGACTTCAGTAGGTGCTCTGACTTTTAAACATGAATGTAGTCAAGCAAGGATGGCCACTTTTCTACAAGCTGTCACTACATCACTTCTCAGTGATGATTTCTAACTCAGCTCCATGTGTTTTTGCAAGAGTGGGCAGATTGTTTAGCTACCAATGCTTGTTAACAGTATGCCTGGCATCTCCATACTGTAGTGTGAGTCTATCTGATATGCATCTGGAGTTAGAATGTGAAAATGTTGCCAAGCAGCTGAATAATATGCAGTCTGACAACTTTTTTTTTTTCTGAGGGATGACACCTGTAGGCATGCACTCTGCTATATTGTTCAGCGCTTAAAACAAACTTAGATTTTCAAAATAAAGACATATCAGGGTTTCAGGAGATCAACAACTAGACTGTCAGCCACCGTTTAACAGCAGAAGGCACTGGGCTAGATGGAGTAAGGCGGTGGAAACACGTCTTTCTTATGCTCTTCTAAGCCAGAGGAACAGACAAGAGTTGGCCTCCCTTGAAGCTGGAATGCTCTGCCCCGCGGAGTGATGGTCTATAAACCGAGCTCATTTGAACTCTCCATGGCAGACATCGCCACGGCCATCACTTAATTACTATGCACAATAAAACTCAACATCAAGGGCCTCTGTTTTACTAGGGTAAGGGGAATGAGAGAGGCCATCTTGAGTGGTGTCTGCTCCCGCTGCGAGGCTGGCTGCCTGCTTGAGCGTTGCTTGGTGGGCACTGCGCCCTGGCCCAGCTGCAAGGCAGCTGCCAAGTGGCTCGTGACTCAAGTGTATCTGAGGGAGCCAGGCATGCCACCTGGGCACTATCCGTTACAATGGGACACTGTGTACACAGAGGGCCTGAGAAGGGGCAAGGAAGTATATGTTTGGGTATGGGTGTGCATATTTGTGTTTCTGAGAGACTGAAAGTACGAGGAAGGGAAAGGGGTGGCAATCACCTGCACTTTGTGAATGAAAGCCCATTGGCCCCTTCAAACTGTCTTTATCTCTGAGTTGGGGGAGCGCACTGCCTCCTGCTTGTCAAACTCTTGGCACTGGAGGTTTTAATCTCCAGGCTCTTTTGCTTCTAGGAGTCCTCACAAATCGACTATAAAAGCCTGTCGTTCTACTGAGCTCTAAGGCATGCTCCCAGGCTGAGACAGAGCCACAAACAGTCTATTCTCAATATCCTTACTCTAAGGAACTTGAGTAAAACACAAATGACTGCTTTTTAATATTTTGCTGGTGAAAATAAAAGGAAGCATTGATATCTTTATTGCCCAGCTATTTCTGCAGATGCAGTGGGCACATTTCAAGGGCTCTCGCTCTATGGTGGCCTGACATCAGAGGCCTCAAATTCACTCTCCTTCACCTCTCACTAGTTAATTGCAGCGCTGCCACATGGGTGCCATGACGCCAGCCTGTGGGTTGTTATTACCTCTGCCCTGTTATTAGCCTCTGCACTGCACTGAGTTAGGGCCCAGAAAGAGCTATTGCTCACAGAGGACACAATGAGGATCAGTACTGCCACATTCCCTACAATCATACTGTTAACATCCCCAAAACCTTAGCCAGCAGCAATCAGCCCTCCACTCCCTACTGCCTCTGTCTCATCAACAGGGGCGCTGCTTGGAAATTCAGGACCCTCTGACAAGATGTGCCACCTCCAACACTTCTGTGGATAGGGGTATGCAGCTATCCTTAATTTGGTTTCCATCTGCAGTTCATCAGTTACAAATAAAACCTTCCTTGGCCATTTATTTGTCGACCAGTACTTAAAGACATTCAGGTTGACAGGCTTAAGTGGTGCACAGAGTAATGAGAGACTGGACAGATGATTGAGGAGAGAAGCATTTTAAGAGACAAGGCAGGATGACATGTATGTGAGAGGACAAGAGGGATGAGGCACTTACCACCGCTGAGCAGCTTCATGACCAGCCATAGTTCATCCTTTACTACAAACGAGGTGTAGTAGGATACAATATTGGGGTGGTGGCACTGGCTCATCGCCTGGATCTCTTTCTATCAGAGGGAAAAACAAAATGAGCAGGGAGAGAGAGAGGAAGGGAGGGAGGGAGGGAGGAGGGAAGGAGAGAGAGAGAGATTCCAGGCAATTAGTTCAGTACAAAACATCAGTTTGACATAAGAGATAGAGGCTTAATATGCCATCTATTTACCACTAATTTGATAAAGCTGGTGCACATTATCTAGCAACACACTGCCTCATCACATCATCAGCTGGTTGACATGAATAGGGTTTTGGTATCAGAGTAATGTAATTTAATTAATGATTCTCAGTATTTATTAATTCTGCTGTTGAAAAAGCAAAACATAGTAATTATTACAGCTGATAAGAGCTTTCTTTTTTTTTTTTTTTTTTTTAATCTGGACCCAATATGAGAACTACAGAGCTTTAGGGCAAGAGTGAGCAGGCTATTCTCGATCAAACAGGTTAACTCCTACTCACACTATTTGGTGTTATTCTGATATAAAAATGGCTAATGCCACATTCCCAACAGGGTTTAGCTTGTCGTGGTAAATCTGTCTTCCTATGAAACATCCAGTAACCCTGCCTTATCACATTTCTATTCCAAGAAACCTGCGCTTCAGTGTAACCATTCCCATCTGGCCTTGACTTTGAAGGTATGCAAAAGTCTGCAGGAAATAAACTGAACTCAGTCCCGCAGGGTTCACAACAGTCTCTATGCTTTTTATGCCGCAGTCATTCTTAAAATTTAGTGTGGCACTTAAGATCTTGATGACGTAAGTATGCGGAAGAAAAGTAAGCTAGGTCAATATAATGCATATCTATGCAGAAGCAAAAACAGGCGGTAGTCTCCACCCTCCATCCAGCTGTAGAGCTGTGTGAGTTTGTGTGTGTGAGTTTGTGCATGTAGACACATACATTACACTCCAGTAGCTTAGGAAGCAGGAGAGCTGAGGTAATGTTGGCACAGAAGTCTAATACATCATTTCAGCACCAGTCCCACAGTCATTTGAGGATAGATCAGCTTCCAAAGAAAAGACCTGCTGTCTTTAGAGGCAACTGGGGCAACTGATTCACTTTTTTTTTTTTTTATGCCACCATCAATGAATCTCTTGAATATCCCTCTGCCATTCTGCCAATGTCTTGTCTATTTGCGCCAAAATAGGAAAGTGTTAGCCGAGTGTCCCAACAAGCACTATCGGCCACATTTATGTGTGGGAAAGCTGCTGAAGGAGCGTGTCCTTGTCAAGATTCAAGATTCAAGATCAACTTTATTATCCCTTCTGCAGGGAATCTCATTTGGCAGAAGAACATTCATATTTTAAAAGCCATGATGCCCACTCCCTGCGTGTCCTTGTCGCTGAACTAGAGGCTATCACGGGTTGGTCAGGGCGCCTGTTCAATGTTGGGTGGTGGGTTGGCGATCAGCATGTAGCTCCTCACTGACAGGTGAAAGGAATTGGGTGGTGACTCTATGTATATCGGTGGTGACACATGGTAGTCTCCACCCATGGCAGGGGGTGAGAAGGACTGTGGTGCACAGTAGGATTTGGATATGACAAAATCTTGAGACATAGGGGGAGAAAAATAAACCTTCCCTTTATACAGGGTAAAACTGTCACTGCCAAAAAGTAGCTGGGCTAAATCTGAGGCTAATGATTGAAGGTAAAAATACAACCAGTGTTAAACTTGTTGGGGAGGTCTGTGGGCAACTTAAAGTTACTTAGAACAATACTGTTTATCATGCTTATGTTTGAATAATGAATAATAGTAGCCATAACAATGCTGCAAAAATATTTTTAGATTATAATTAAATCATTTTAATCCACAAGCGCTTTCACAGTGGTGCAGTCAAACTAGGCTTTAATCTATTTTGATATCTTTATCTATTATTTAGGCATTAATAGTGAAGCTGCAAACACTGCTTAAAGACAAAGTGATGAATCAATGGATGCTTGCGGGTCAAACGGTGAGCAATCGAAGTCTGCTGCTCCATCAGCATAAACGCTTAGCTTACACAAGGTGCACTTCCAGCAGTGTGCCTCTTTTGTAGAGTAATCACTATTTAGCCTGTGGCCTGAAGAAAAAATGCTTCTGCCAAGACGACAAGGGCTGAGACCATGCGTTGATGGCAACAGGCAGGTGACATCATGACGCCATTAGAGAGCAGTTGACAAGAGGGGTGGAAAGCACCTGCCCTGAATCATAATGAGGGCGGATACAGACTGTGTATGAAACAAAACCTATTAGACAAGTACAGACTTGTGTAAAACACACATAGTGACACACAACAGTACAACAGTATTGTGGCGTCACTCCTGAGACCTTCTGTTGCTAATATGTCTAAGTGTGTGTGTATATACACATATACATAATGAGAACTGATTTTTGCATCATACTTTCAATTTTTCACTGAAAAAACTGTTAAATGCTGATGCTGTGATTTTTTCTGGGGTTTGTAGCAAGCAAACATGTTTTCTTACACCTGGTCCTGGAGAATAGCCTATGACTTGTAGCCTGGCACATTACCGAAGCACCACAATACTTCAGTTATAATGGTATTATGTCACACATTTTATCTTTATCAAAATAAGCACAGATCCTGTGGCTTGGATATTGCACTTGGCCATATTAAAATGCTGATTAATTGGTCAGTCCTACTTTGCAGTGCATTCACATGGAAACAGGAACAGGGAAACAGGAACCATGACTCCCCCACTTGAGCTGACAATGCCTGCATTTTGAAACTACAAAGCGTTCAAAATGCAATAAAAGCTGTAAAAATCGACAACTCTGTCTTCCTTACAGGTAGGTTGGCAATACTAAGATCGAGAATCCTTGTGACCCACAGGTCAGCTCACATATACTGTAAAGTACCACTCCTCTTCTCAACTGAAACTGTTGCCAAATAACTTCCAGTCTGTCAGCCAGACGGCCAGCTCTGTGGGTCGTCTCCCTTCCTCTGTCTTTCCCTCTCTGGATATTACAGTTCAGGGGAGAACAATAATGATATGGCCCGCTGGCTGCTAACTGCCTTTAGTTGAGCCTGACCCCCTGTGTTCACAGCACAGTGGAAGAGGTGGGTCGCCACAGCTCTGTGGGCCAGGGTCAGCCTCAGAGTAGAAAAACAATGGGATGACTGGGAGGATATCGTGCTCTGGCAGTTGGCAGGTCTTCCCTTCTCTTCCAGCGGACAATGTGCGCATCAGAGAAACTCTTTGTTGTGGGGATTAGGTCACTGTAAACCTATGCCCGGACAAAGATACTGGAAATGTTCTCATCACACAAAACCCTGTGTGTGTGTGTGTGTGTGTGTGTGAAAGAGAGAGGGTGTATGTAAAAAGGTATCATTTCGTTTTGCTGTTGGATGTCACAGCAAAAAATAAAATCCGAGTGCAAAAATACACAGGAAATGTGTTTGCTGTGCTCACCATCGTTATTCATCACTCATCAGCACTTATGATGAGATTTCTCTTTGTCGAAATGTTTGGCCGTTTCGGGATATTGCAAAGCTGACGGCAACAAACACATCTGTTTGTATTTGTGCATCACATGATAGGCTAGTGCTGCATAGCCACACTAACGTGCCCATTCATGTTAAAATGCATCATGCACGCACTTTATGTAACGTCTCTTGCATGAACTCAAGCTTCACATGTCCTATAAATTTTCCATTGGCCCATGTCGCAGGCATGTGGAACAGATGGCAGAAATACTTTTACGCCTTCCATAACATCATTGGTGTCGGTATATTTTTCAAGTGGCTGTTGGTTGCTCTGCAGCCCTCCACATTTATGCACCCGATCCATGAAACCATTAACAAAGACACTTGTTTTCATCAGGGATGTGATTTGTCACCTTTTTTTTCAGGATTTTATTTGTTTTTAGACACATATTCCTTCCATTTCTAATACATTATTGCCTCTTAAATAAGGAATATCTCAATCACAGTCCTTGTGGCTGAGATATCATAAGCAGAGGCCTCCATGGCATGTCTATATATACATGGATACAAGGCTGCAACTAGCAATTATTTCAGTTGATTAATCTGTTGATTATTTTTTGCTTAATAGATGATTACAGAGTGATTATTTAATCTATAAAAGTATTGACAGATACTTATTGCAAATGACCAGAGCCCAAAGTGAGATTGCTTTCTTATGACCAGCAGCTAAACCCCCGCAAAGGTATTAAAGTTATAATGCTATGAAACAGTGAAAAGTAAGCGACCCTAAACATTTGTGCAGCTCTACCCATCAACTGTTTAACCAACTAATCAGTCAACAAAATTATAATGGATTAATTTCTCTTGAACAACTAATGGATTTATCAAGTTATTATGTCTGCACGACAGGGACATGACGACAGACAGCTAGAGGGAAGATCAGTTTTTCTTGTGCTCCAAATGGCCTTTGTGTGTAGGGGTTGAAATGACTTCATTCCATAACGCAGGAATTCAGTGAAGTTGCTTTCTCCAGACTGCTAATAACAACAGACACATCTTTTTGCCACCTGATACACACGGCCACCGCCACCACAACCAAACATCATTTGTTATCCCAAGCCACAATCACATCAAAGGCACATGACATCGAGGATGCTACAAGGTCAATAACTTGCTCACACAGGTTTAAGCTTTGGATTTTATCTGTAGTTCCCAGAGGAGACATCAGCAGAAGCACTTATGGTATCCTGTGCAGGATAACATTATCCAGTGAGTTGTGATAATGACCATCTGTGTTACATTTATGAGGCACTGTCTATTAGCATAACGTATTTATCCCTTCCCAGTGCTTTTCCACAGATTAGCAGACTATCAAGAATATCAAGCCTAAAAGGAAAAAAAAAAAAAGAAAAAAGTTTTTTTTTTCCCCCAACTTAATTTAAAGGCCATCATTAAATTAACTTGATTTACCAGTGACATAAAATATCATAATGCGACAATATATACCTATTTCACAATATATGAAAAAATAATAATAGCATTGACTGACCCTAACTTGTGATGGGGCTGCAAATTTACTGTGGCATCCTGCAGAATACCAAATCTTTTGAGTGGGTTTTATCTACTGAATATGTATTTGTCTGCAGTTCCTCCAGGAAATAAGCCCGCCTACACCACTTGTATTTTTTCTATATTCACTAACTACTTCAGTAGTTAGTGTGTCTGAGGACCTTCAAACAGAGCAAAAAAAAGAAGCTATTGTTACAAGCTGAAATATCAGCCGACAGTTTGACATCACAGTGCTGGGTGATGCAGGTCACACAATGGTGCCACAGAAGCATGCTGATGGCAGACACACAGAGAAGCCACTATAGAGGCAATGTTACGTCACTATCAGTTACTCAGAGGCTAACACGCTCTCAGCATGACCCAATCTCACTACAACACATGCACACACATAAACACAAATGCACAACCTCTCCAATTCCCTGTCAATTGAACAACAGAAGCATAAGAAATGGGGAGCTTACTAAAAAGCCAAGGACACAAATATGCTTCTGCATCATTTGCTGTGGCTTGACTCAAAGTGCCTCACCATCAGACCTGTTGTGCCAAGAAAAGCTCTTTTCACCTAAATCACAACATTTTTCTCATGTCACTGTGACCTTCTGTTCCACTGTGTAGAACTGGCTATTGGGAACATATGTGGACAACCATAGTTCCCTGGCAATATTGTTGATTAAGATTCTTGCATTTTTGAAGAGATAATTATGAGCAGGCTTCACAAAGGTGAAATTATGCTCAAGCTATTCAACCGTGTAACAGGCAAATGGTAACCAAACCTTCCCAACGTTCGATCTAACTTGAGTCACTCAAAAGCACCTGTCCACCAAACCTGCTGTGCCAGGAATAACTACAACATACCATAACATATGGAAACAACTGTAATCAGAGATTGTGCCTTTTCCATGCAGTGCCTTTTCTACAAAGGGAACTACCAGCTCCTTTAAAACTGCAAGCATCCTCTTTGGAAGCTGCTTCTTTACAGGGAGAGGTAGTCTGGGTCCAATTTAATGCTTCCTCACCATTAACCCGGGTACCCAGCAGGCTGTCGGCGAGGGGAAACCACATACGGGAAACCTGACCTTGCTATGTGACCATGTGAGCGTTTGCTCTAGGAATCCGGGAGCAACATTCCACGGATTCATCCTCCAAGAGCTGGGGATGGGAGGGGTGCTGCCTCAGCTCAGGAGTGGTGGTGAATAATGAGAAAGCCACCAAAAAAAAACCCTTCAATCATAGGCCTAATCTTCCATACACACACATAGGCTTATGCGCTATTTATTTCCCACAGGTTAGCAGAGTTTGGATGGGATAGGAACCACTACAAAAGACAAAAAAAAAAAAAAAAAAAAAAAAAAAAAAAATCATAAATCATGTTTCTTAAAAGTTAATGGCTGTTCATTTCCAAAGGCCATGGCAAACGCTGAAATCTGGTGTCACCAGGTCGTCAAGATAAAAGGGCAGCTGTGAGTTAAAGGTCCCCATTTCAGACAAAAAATGGCATATATCCTAGCTCTAGACTGTGCCTAAGCCCATGGCAGGACATCCTTCCCTGTTTACAGCTATAACACACTTAGCCTGGCTTTTATTAACACAAGTGTCAAACTGTTTGTAGTTCAGCCATTAGAATAAGTGCTGAATAAGTGTTAAATGAAGATGAATCCTAATACATATGAAAAAACAAACATCTCTCTCTCTCTATCTGCAGGGAAACCTCATCTAACCCCTCCACTGTCACCTCTTAAGATAAATCATATACTACACAAGTAATAAATGATGCATGAAGCAGCAGTGCACAACTGAGTAGAGGGTTTAAAGCTGGGGTCATCAAGTACATTTGTTCTAGGGCCAGAATTTTTCCAAGCAGACACTGTGAGGGCCTACGTAGGTTATTATTGTTTAATATTTTCAGTTTCTTATAAAATTAATGTTTTATTAGCCTATATCAATGTGAAATGACTCCTAAAAGACATTAAAAACCATAATAACTATATACTTGCTCTCAGCTATATGCTTTCAGTAGAGTGCAGACCTCCGCCAAGGAGGCAATTCACAGAGAGGTGATGGTTAACATCTATAATTCTGGGAATGTAATTGCAGAATGCAGTCCAGATTGGCAGGAAATAGTAATCAACTTTAACCAGTTTTGACACTATTATGGAGTGTCCTGATTGGTGGAAAATGCTTGCAGGAGGAAAAACCTTTTGAATTGTTTGTCAGGCAAGCAAAAGTAAAAATGTCTTATAAATGAAGAGCATGTGAAAAAAATAAAAATGAAACATAATCTTAAATGAGAGCAATGAGTTTGCCCCCATGTTTGCATGATGATATGGCACAAGCCGTATTCCCTTCATAAAAGACGGGAATTCGTTTCAGGTTTACTTGTCCTAGGCTATGGCTTTTCTGTTGTTTCTTTCTCAGTTGTTTTTGGTATTACTTACTTACAATATAGTAAGAAAATGACAGACATCCTAAATACTATATAACTATAGACTATAACACATTTTTTCATCCTCTCTTTCTGAATTGATTAAAATTCTGCAGATCAGATGGGGAGTGTTGGCAGGCCTGATGTGGCCCGCGGGCCACTAGTTGGCAATCACTGGTATAAAGAAACAATGCAGCCTTTAGGAGGGTGTCCCACGGTGGTCTAATAGTTTCCTGGCAATAAGCAGACTCTCCTTATTCAAAGAACAGTTAGAGCTGTGTTTGAAGTGACAGGGATGGTTGGAGGAGGGCTTGGAGAAAACGTGTAATGAGAAGCAGAAACGGGACTAACTCCGGCCATTCCCATGAATGAAGGGGACACCACAGCTACAAAAGCCCAAAAGTAATCATGACAGGAGTAGCTCCTGAACAACACCTGAACATAAAACACTAGGTGGCTATTATGGTTGTAAAACCGGTGCTCATTTTGCTATACGTTTACTATGCAGCCTATGAGACAGAGACAGGATACATGTGTGTGTGTGTGTCTTACCAGGAGCTCGTCCATACTAGTCTGGCACTTCTCCAGGTTGATGCGTTTGATGGCCACTTTCTCCTTGCGTGGTATACAGTAGGCTGCTTGAACCACTGCTGTGGCCCCACTCCCTGCAACAGACACAAAGCAATATAAACATTTGGATTTTTGGTGATTAGGACACTTAAGCACTTTGAAAACAGATCAGTTCAGCATTAGCCCAGTTTATACTGACACTCCAGTTGATACATATTCCTTCCTTTTTGCAAATCAAGCATTTTCAAATTAAATTTCAGAACACCACAAGCCAGAGATTCAGTGTCTCACACCTGTGGGTGCACAACAGAACACACAGTCTAGTTTATATTCACACCCTTGGGCTTCCCCTGGCTCCTTCCATCTGTTTGCTCCCTCCCTAACCCACAACTCGCTATGCCCCATCTGTACCCACTCCAAACTCATGGTTACTGCAACTAAACTTTTATCAATTATCTTTTATGTCAAATCTCGCCTGAGGTCAAGAAGGCTAACCGGCGCTCTTCGCTGGCAGTTGGTCCAATTTCTCTTCAGTACGGCTTTGTACTGTCTGCTCATCAATTATGGAGCAGCTTTCCCAAATCCAGCCTGATGAAGCAAGTCTGCCTAGGGCCGATGCCTCTGCTAAGCCATGCTCGTCCCCTGAGGGCTGACCCAGCAATGGAGCCCCAAGCCTTCGAGTGGAGCCTCATGCCAGATAGGACCAATGAAGTCCTGGTGGGATGTAATCTGGAGAGGCCACAGGCAGAGCAAATGTAGCAAAAGGATATCACTGCTAAAAATATGTTCTTGTGTAAATCTTTGGCTTATTCGACTCATGACTCACTAGTAGTGGTGCAATGGATTACGGTTGATCCACGATCTGTACAGATCGCCCCCCATGGTTCAGGACACATATAAACTGTGGATTGGCTGTGTTTTAGTTTGAAACCTGATGTTTAATCCCAACACCAAACAAGCGCAGTGTGGCAGCATGGCAAGAGGAGGAGCAGAAGAACTTAAAAAGCCTCCCGTGTCATTCAAGTTGCCTGTATAGCTGTACAGGAGCACTTCCTGTACACTGTAATGATGATGGAAGAAGGGTGGTGGACAAAACCGTTATGGTGTGTCGGCATTGTGGCATTAGGAAATCATATGAGCATGGCAATACATCGAATGGAACAGAGTGGGAGATGAGAAGTCCAGTGCTGCAGTCATGCCCCCTCTATGAGAGTCAACCCGGCACAGATGCAGGGTGCAGGTACTGACAGAAGCAGAGTGGAGGCTAGAGAAGCCCAAAAGCAACATCCCGGTCACCACAGATAATGCTAAAAACAAAGTTAATGGGCAAAATTTGCTTAAGTGCTTTACATAATAAATTGAAAGTTATATGCCTTGTTCTCGTTGCTGTTGTTGACCCGAAAACTGATCTCATCTGTGACTCAAAAACCGTGATACGGTCTGCACCGTGAGTTGTGATCCACTGCACCTCTACTCACTAGCTTTCTTTTTTTTGGGGGGGGGATTTGATTCAATTGCAGTTTGTAAACCATGATTCAACTCAACAATTAAATTCAGTACTTAAAAAAAAAAAATCATATCCACTAATACACACAAAAAAGTTGCCTTTTCTAGTATTCAATTAGATAACAGCTAGGCCTGAACCATATGGTACACAAAATCAGATTGGGATTAATTTTACAGACACTGCGATTGCGATACGATCAACCATTTTAGAGGAAATGAGACTGGGGTCTGTACCGAACAAATATGTTTTCTTGCATCTGTAAAAAAACAATTTGTAGGCCAGGGAATCTCTGCAGCACCGTAAAACTTCATTTACAATGTTTTGAAACATATGTTGCCTTCAGGTTATTATTCATGGCTTTATTTAAAGATTTGAGTCAGTATTCATGTAGTGAAGGCCTACTCTATGCTATTAGTGGTCAAGCACAGTCAATCAGTCCATATCATTCTATAGCTCAAGATTATTTTTCATACCATCAAAAATAATAAGTAAGATGTGAGTTGGATCACAGCAACAATTAAAAATCTGATACTACAGTTTATATTACGATGACTACTATTTTCATGCACTGGTCCTCAATGCATGAACAACCAGTACTGATTAGGTCTGACACCAGTGGGCTGACCTTTATTTTGAAGAATGTATGATAGTCTGAGTAAGAGCCAGTAAAACCCTCCCCAGCAGTGGTGCAGTGGGGCCTTTAGAGGCTGGAAGCAGTGAGCGCACCTTCTGTTCTCACATGGGCATGTGTGAGGTCAGTGCCCCCTCGATGCTGAGAACCAGATGCTTATGGATAAAAGCTCTTGTTTAACGCCGTGCACCTTCACACATGGCTGTTTCGGCACAGTCTCGGGTGTATACGTGACGCTAAGCAGCACTAGGAGCACATTCCCATTTGGCAGGAGGTTTCTGTGTTACAGTTAAGTGAGAGAGAGAGAGAGAGAGTGAGAGAGAGAGGGAGAGGGCGAGAGAGAGGCAGCTACAGGGCAATGGCTGAGTTAGTCCAACCTACAGTAAGCTTTTCCTAACCTACCATGCCCTCATCTGCATGCTTTGCCCAGATATTAACAAAGCACTCATTGTTTGGAGTTTTCATTGAGCCAGCAATGTATTATAGCTAAGAAAAAAAATAATAAAGGACTATACATATGAAAGAATAATCAGCTCCCAGACTTTTAATTAAAAACTAAAGCTGTCCCACAAGACATGACCGCAATTTTATTCAGCTGTTTTCGCTCATGAAGATTATGACTTAGGGCTATATTAGAGAAGGAGAAAATAATCCATCATAAATCAATATAAGATCTAGATTAACTACAAACTCTTGCTCTCCATGTTAATCCAATAAAACTGCAATTTCCTGGGGATTTGTGTGAGATAGGACAAACATTATAATGTGTAATTGATAAGAAAGCAGGGTCACTTTAATCTAATTATAATTAATATGTTTGAGAGCCTACTTTTTATGCCACCTACTGAGTAGTACCCTCCAAAGTTGTTTGGCTCTGGCCAACTCTGTATGCCACCTCTTCTCAGCGACGGTGCAGTAGCATCCAAGAATCCATGGCTCACTCCCCATCTCTCAAAACCAAGGGGTTGAACAGTGCTATAAATATATACTACCCCCCTCCGCCTCCAATACCACACCACACTCTGGAGGTGGGGCAGAGATGGAGAGCTCAGCCCTGGCTGGACCACAGGGAGCCAGCTGGCCTATACACACTCCAGTGTAAATTCCCACACACAAACAAACAGGCAGTCGTCAGGGGCAGCTGTACTAGCTGGAGTGTGTGTGTGTGTGTGTGTGTGTGAGAGAGAAAGAGAGAGGGGGTGGGGGGGTGGAGGAGGCTACAGCTCACAAGGTCAAGGGGCACACTCAACATTCATACTGAGGCTCTCCAAGACATTGAGACTGTAGAAAACCACTCTAAAATTTAATTGGGACCTAGACTTAATATGGACCTGACTCTCTTTGATATTTCATTACTTACAAGCTTAGCCTAAGGTTATTCTGCTCGCAGTATTTATGCCTCCACTAGTCATATCGAGTTACTTGATTATTCAATACTGAGCTTTTGAGGTTCTTACCCCAAAGCTCAGTATACCAATTTATACGTTTTATAAAATGATTTTAATTTAGTTTTAATCAATTTATCTTCACTGTACTTGAGAAAAATGCAAGCTATTCATTTTAAGTGTGACTCAATCATGTTGATTAACCCATGCAAACAACTGTTAACAGCTCCTATTAACCTGATTTTTAACAGAAGATGTGCACCTCATTTTATGTAGTGTTTAAGAAAGACAAAGATAACATGATGTTATAAGAACTAAGTCTGCTCTTATACATTGGGAAATTGAGATAGAATGGGGCGTATGAGTGATAAATGTCTAAAATAAGATAGGCCTATATATTTTCACATTCTCACTGATTCCCTTAGACACCGTCATCATCGGCCCTTTCCGTCAGAACGAGAGGAGGAACACAAAAGCAGCATCGTCACAAAGGGAAGCACTGCAGCAGCTCTGAGGGCTTTGAAAAAACTCACACCGGCATCTAATCTGCTAACCAGTCTGATGACAAACACACAAAGGCTGCATATCAAGCAGGCAGGACCCGGCGTACGCTGCCTCACAGAGGTACGCTGGCTCGCTGCTATAGTGAGGCTGCTCACTGGCACCACGCTGCTGTACAGCATCTCCCACTGCCAGAGTGAAAAGGGGGAAACAGGGCGTGGACAGAATCCTATACAGTATGAATCAGATACGGTGGGGTCTCTGGGTCAACTGAGCCAATATGGGCTGTACATCCAAATAAATTAATAAAAGAACACATGATAACAGCACTATTAACTACGAACGAACGCACACAAAAACAGCAAAACATTTCTGTCCTGGCTTTAGCCTGTTTTGAAAGTGGATGTCTGAATCAAATCAATATATTAAGTTACCACATTAGGTAAAATCAAATGAAGATGATCCAGAGGCCAGCTGGAAATGGGGTGTGTTCACATAGCACAGGGATGCACAGTCATGTTATCTATTTTCCCTTTTTGATTTGATTACTTCCCATGTTTGAAGTCTTTCCACTTTTTATTTCTTTTTTCAAAATGCTGTTTTCCAGTTTAAATCTATCACATTTTCAAAACACCTTTAAAGAAAAAAACATTAATATTATAGATAGATTGATAGATAGATCTATACATAGATAGATAGATACTAGCATTGCCTCCAGTGTGAAACAACTTCATTTGATCACATCTGCAGAAGAAGCATTGACAAAATAATCATGCTCTTTGCTAGAAGAGCCAATGTTTCCTGTAAGCATAGAGAGCTTGTGTTTTCTCTAAACAAGTCAAACCAGGCATGGGAAGCCTTCAATGCCTTATGAGCATTAGAAGATATAACCTGGCAATTTGTGAATTGGACATGCAAGGCTAGACCTCTTCTTCACAATGGACTTCTTAACTGCCAAGGCCTCAAAAGTCCAGTGAGTGTGCACCATTAAAAGCTGCTCTGTTTGCTCTGCTAAGAGTTGACATCTGAGCATGGAATGTTTGCATTCAGGAAAATGCTCGTTTTACTCTTCTGGTGCATCTCTTTGAAGTCTATGATTAAATAAGCTTAGACAGAAAACCACACAAGAATCATAAACAGAATAATAGGCTTACTTAGGACAAGGACAAACCCATTGAACTGCTCTACATTAATAACGCTAGATAAAATGATTACGGTAGTTCATATACAAGTCAATACAACATGAAAATACCCAGGGGGCAATTTAAAGGCAGACTGTGCAGTTTGAACTGGAAGGGCAAACCACTTTTTTACTAGTGTTAAGAATGAGGCTGAGGAAGGATAAAACCCCTCAGGTTCATGTCAGGACTAATAACCCATAGAATTAATGTAGCACTTTTAAATGTCTGTATTGAACCCAATGTTTTGGTGTTAAACGTGCACAAAAACATTAACAATGGAACAAATTCTCTTATATTTTGGGTTAATATGGGGTAAAAGAGTTGTCCTGAACTCCTGAGGCATTTCTAAGTTACAATCTTTTGAGAATTGAGTCCTCTTCTTTACCACATCATAACAAGGAGGGGTGACCTCCCCTTTGAAATTGCATAGCCTGCCTTTACATCTCAAAGTTTGCATTTTAACAATTCAACCACTGCGTAGTGGTGTCACTGATATTACTCATGGGATGTACAAACTTTAAAATGATGTCTAGCATTACTTAAGCAAACTTTGACCTGATAAAATGGTGACAGATTCGGTCAAAAATGAACTAGGCATGGTGAACAGGAAACACTTAAAAGAAACACACCAGTGAAGCAAGACTGTTCATTTGTTGGTCAGAAAAGGAAAACAGTTGCTCAAAAATAATTTTATCAGATTAGCCAAGCATGGAATTAGCTGCTTAATGCAGCAGGTCTCCCTGTGGGAGCTGTGTCAATGCCCTCCTTCATGAGCTGTGACCAACGGCGTGGCAGCGGCTCTGTGTTTGCCTTTCCTGCCCTCACCAGGCCAGTTCGCTGTGTGACGTCAGCCACCCTTTATTACATTTCCTCTGCATACCTAGCTGACATTCCACACATTATTCCAAGGTACAATGAGAAATCTCACACATAACTAGCAATCACACCACCAGTCACTGCCTCCCTGTGTTTATTCTTCCCCACATCCCAAGATGCACTATTCCAATTAGTGTGAGGATAACACCTGAAGTTGACAGTGTGTGAGAGTAAGGGGGCCACAATGTGATGCTAGGCTTGCTTGCCACTGTAGTCAGTGTATCACTTCATCATAATGACGATTTCCACCAATTCGACAAGCAACAAGCAGGAAGCATTGTTGCTGTCGGAAAGCACAAAGTTTCTAATCCCGTTTGGCCAACAAGAATGATCAAGAGTTTGGTTCAGAGTGAGGGAGAGAGCTGCACTTTTTCCTATGGCACTCTGCCTCTGTCCAGTATGATCCAATGCTAGTTGAAGTGGAAAGAGTGGGTGTGAACCATGTAATAACAAGTCCTCTTTCCCTGGGGAAGTAACCAAAACAATAGCTCTGTCGAGCATGCTGGGAATCAGGGGCCATCCTTGGAGTACCGGCTTTCCAGCTGAGTTGGGGAACTCCGGGCAACATCTCCAAAATGACAAAGCGTAAATACAGAATCTACCCAAGAGGTTTTGTAGTAATGGTGGAACAGTGGTGGCTGTAATTGTCCCTGCTTTTATAGCAGTGTTAGCTCAAGTAGTGACCACCAGTTGAGGTTTGATTGCAATCAGCCAAACCTCTAAATTAAAACGCCTATTTGTTAACTCCTAAATAATAACTGCAGCCTCTCTGATTTGGAAAGTTACAGTACTCAACAGTGGAACTGTATTTACCCATCTGCCCCCTGCATAAATACACAAACACAACACCACCACAACTCACCCCTAATTAACAGTGTAACCCTGAGCATATGCCATCCACATACAAGCCCAATCGGCCCAGACGAGAGACTTTAAGGGTCAAGCAGTTTCCTTGGTTTCAAACTTCAATTCGAGGCCTCTGTCTGATAAGTTGCCCACACACAGTGTGTTTAGTTCCCTACTTTGTTTTGAGATTGGGCAATATGTTGAGGGAAACCTTTAGGGGAAATGTCAAGATGGTAACCTGAGCAAAAAAACAGTTTAAGAGGAGTAACATGATTTCTGTGTCATCCCCAGTCTAGGTTGGGAGGAGTAATATCTCTTCAGTGTTTTCATTCAGTGTCCTAAAGCCCTATTACCCCCACTATTTCCTCAGCGTCAATGGAACAAGTTAAGAAATACTAGAAGGAATACAAACTTGAAACAGATTTTAAAGAAGTAGCTCATTGATGAAGTAGCAGGCCTGTTAAGAGGAAATTGCAGCAACGCAGACCGTAAGTTCAGCCCTATGTATAAAAAAAAAAAAAAACTGTGTTAGTAAGATGGCAACCAAGCAAAGACGTCTGAGAGGGCAGAGAGGGAGAGAAAAGCTCAGCGGGACTGCTGGCAGGTTTTCAAATGAACAGGGAACAGATGCCAATACAGTGACAGGAGGAGTTCATTTGTTTAACTTGTGTTCACAAGGAGCCTAGGGGACAGAGCCTCACAGTTTTGCCAGTTCAGCTGACACATACGGTACACTTTAACTCATCAGGACTTGAGGGGAAAAAAAGGTAATCAGCTTTAAGTAATTGGTAAGGTATCAGCGGGTGTGATTTGTCAGGACAGAAAACTCTTGGCTATGTGCACAATTCCTTCATAGAACCAAAACTACGATGACAATCATGATCCCACCTCAAGTAAAATAAGCTCTCTGCAGTCTGACCTCGAAATAGCCTGACCAGTTTCAAACCTATGTTGACAGTCTCCCTCTCAATCCATCACATTGTGTAGGAAAATGCCACAAAACTGGTTTCAGTATAAGAGGACCTTTATTTCTGTGTGTATGTTAAAAAGTGGAGCGTTATCTTACCCGGTGTCCCTGGTTCAACCTTTCCAAGAAAGGTAAGCTAAATACAAGTCTAACAAAAATATACAAAATGGTTCATTTAAAGCCTGCAGAAAGGACCCTCTATAAACACACAGATTCTCTGAGGAGAAAAGCGCCCACCACTTGGGGAAAGTAAACCAGGATCTGCGCAATTGCAAGCGCATTTATGGGCTTCCACAAATTCACTAATTTGAGAGGACAACACAGTGCCTATGCTTCTTCAGGTTCTCCTTCTCCTCTCTACTAAGTAAGCCAAAGGTAGGATAAGGTCAGCTATTAGAGACAATACAAAGAATGTACCAAGTAAAACCTGCATTTCCTGAGGCCATGCAGCCTTCAACCAGCTTCTGGCAGGGTGGTGAGGTAGGTAGTCAACATACCTCCTGTCATGTTGAATAGTTTTAAGAGAAATGTGGACATGCAAACAAAGAAATCACTGTGTAAACTTTCTGGACAGACCTTTCCTGGCCATGAAGACTGCATGGCTAACATAAGCCTATTCTACATTTCTAAAATTTGACAACTTAAAATGATTCAGCTCCAGAGTAGCTCAACAAAGGTGCTGTTGATGTTGTCCAGAAAATTATCAAGTGACTTTTCAACTCGACCGGGATGTGGTATAAATCCTATAATGCTGATTAATCCTCTGCAAAGAGCTCATACATAACTGGATGAATTCAGGCAGTAAATTACCTAAAACAAAACCCTGCTCTGGGAATGACCAGGGCCATGAAATGTAAACCCTGTCCTCTACATAATGGCCAACACCGAGACTTTTTTGGAAATAGCCAAAGTGCTCTAGCATTTATCTTGTTTGACACTGGGCGTGAGAGAAACATTCAGAAAGATAACTTTGTGAATATTTCATTTGATATACCATTTTTACCTACTAACTCTGCAGGATAGGTTCAAGCTTGACCAGACTACAGAATGCTTACATTTATAGAGACCGTGGAGTATTCTATTAAATATATACAAAGGAAACGCTCTTGTCAGAGCAGATTTTTAAAAAGTATTAGCTTTGCAAAGCGACTGATCAATGAATGCGGTCCTCTCCAGCAAATAGTCAGAGCCTGAGATGACTAACGTTTTAGCGCTCGTTTACTACTAACGTATAGCCCGTGTGGACGGAGTCTTCGCCTCCACTGGAAAGGTTCCACTGACTCCGAGTTAAAACGCCGCCCAGCTGGGACTGCGAAGTTACAAAACGCGCGGAACTTTACCTAGCACACTAAAAAGAAGATGCTGTCCGTTAGCAACAGCACTGCACATCCGCGATGCGTTGCTAAAATCTGTTTTGTTAGCTCGTTAGTCAACCAAAAGGCAGACGTTGACAGTCTGTCGGCTAAACAAAAGCTAACATGCTAGGTTCACATACCAATCACCTCCTGTAGCTCATAGTCATCTTTGTTGATGGACCAGGGTTGGGAGCTCAGGTCCTCCGACATGGCTGAGGAGTTTGTTGACGCCGTACTATCTGTAAAAACGATGTTGAATCCAAAGGCTGCGTGTAAAAACAATTCAAAGTAATCCCAACAGGACCAACAAGGGCGACACTTCCCCTTCTTTGAGTATCCTGCAGCACTCCTGTCATTCCCAAAGTTTGACACTAGCCCAACAGCCCCGCCCACCGCATTCCTGTCGAGCAAATGTGGACCTTCCCAGCGGACATATTGAGTGTGGGACGTGCAACACTACTTCCTAAAGCCGGTAATGGGCAAATCACTTACTGTAATTATTAGATAGTAAAAGGGAATATCACCGAGGAGCAGGGGAGACTGTTCCACGAGGAACTGGGGTAAATATATGTTTCCAAGGCAACTACAACGATGTAAAACATGGACCCAAGTTCTAATATCTGGGGATTTTTAATTAAACACACTCACATCATGTTTCTGGCTTCACGCTTACACTATATTAAGATTAAACTATATAAAGGATGCGGTGAAAAAGGTTCCGCCACACTTTCAATGGCGGTTTGTGGATGTCGGAAAAGGGGCGTGTTTCTTCGAGAGCGTCCTGCGCTATGATTGGACAGCGGGGTTCGCCGTGCTTTATGATTGGATGTCGTTCACAGAGAGGTGGGCCCCGCCCTAGTTCCGCTTTGTCACGTTCTGCTAGCGACGCCTCTGGTGGTACATTATGTTACATACAGCCCTTGCACAATCGCGACCCCTGCTGGCGAACAACGGGACAACAGAAAATCACCATTGAAAGCAGTATAAAAACGTGCAGGAGAAAATAATATTAGAACCATTTATTATCTATTCATTAACATACAAGATCATAATGAATTATCTTATAAAAATATGTTCAAGAAAGACAAAATAGACAATACAAAAGGCAAAAAACAAAGTACCATTATTGCTGATAGGGAAAGAGTGAGAGGAAACCAAACTGGAAGGGAGGGGAGTCAGTAAAGGTGAACATTTTAGAGCAGGAAGTCCATCTCATCTATAAATTGACTCATAAAGGAAGTGGCTGGTGTAAGCAGAGCTATCATGGCACATTTACATGCAAGCATTGAATACACAGTACATCCTCATATGAATACAAAATAGTGACTGACACAAGTATTCGTGAAATTTAAAATCTGTATGCACTGGGAACAACTACACTGAATGTGACTGTGAGAAATCTGTGAGGAATTTGGCACTCTTTTGCAGTCTGGGTTTCACAGCACTAATTTTCAGACACTTGTAATCATTATCTCATCCTCAAGGAAAAACAAACAAACAAATAGAGGCATTAAAATATATACAACATAATGTGTGGGTCCAAAAACCTGGATGACATGAAACACAACCAGGATTAGCTCATACTTGAACTTATGTTACAGCACGATCAGACATAATCCCTTTGATCTGAGAAATTAGGTACATTTAACCACCTAGTCCATGATTGTTATGGCAGTGACAAAGCTTTGGCCAGCCGCACCCAGAACCAGGCCTTTGTGCAAGGCCGAGTGTAGTCACATATTGTGAGAAAGCGTAAGATGCTGGGGAATGGCTTTTTCATCGACTTGTACACCACTGGAATGAGCCGTTTGCTCCGAGCCCCTGTAACGACAATAAAAGGAAAAGTTAATGATGCAAACTGGACAAAATACACACACAGACATATCTCAGAGACAGCGACTATCACAGAGGAAGATCTGACTCAATTTATCAAATGATCAGTTGGCTCTGTCAGCATGAAGGAAAGGAAATACAGAAGATTTCGTCAATCTGTGTGGGTTTGCATTTGACAAAAGGAGCAGGGCAGCACAATGTGCGCTACTTTAATCCTCTAAGAATGCTACGTATGCCATTTACTGGACACTTTTACTCCAAGTATGTGTATGTGTGTGTGTGTTTGCATAAAGCTGTGTGACATGATAGAAGAAAATGCTGCCTTACCAGGACAGAGACTGAGGGCAAACTTGGTCTGAAAGTCACAGGCATCACTGTCAAGATACTCATCGGAGATCACCACCACCATCCTCTTACACCTGCACATAAGACCAGATGTCATCATACTTGCCAACCATGAGGCTCATGAAATAGGGGAGCTTTTCAAAATCAAAAAGTAGTGGGCTTGCAGTCCTGCCACTGAATATTTTCAAAACTAGAAACCTAATTTTTTGTACTGTGGTGACATTTCTTGTTCAGATAACAGTGCAAATACAGTACAACCATTACGTGACCGCTCGTAAATAGTGATGTGTTATGTATCGATTAATAGACTTTGAAATTTGATAAATATATAGGAGAAACTACACCATGTGATAACTCTGGTATCAAAATCTGGATAGTATGCTTAAACGTGCTCTCAATTACTGTGCATTTGATAGTATTGTTTGCATTAAAAAAAAAAAAAAAAAAAAAAAAAAAAAATCAAAGCTATACTGCATGCACCACAAATGCAAGCACCACAGTGCCTGGGTAGCAACACCTCGCTGTATCCCACCTTCTCTCAATCAGCTCACTAGTGATGGTCCACACACAGGAGCCTGGCAGCACGTCTCTGTCAAACACACACAGCTTCAGCCTGTGCTCTGTCTGTTCAAGCTGCTGGATCATCTCATGGACAAACTTGAAGTCACTCTGGCAGTAGCAGATGAATGCATCAAACATCTCTGGGGCGTCTGTGTCCCGCACATGTGGAAGATAAGCAAGTTTAGGGAACTGTGAAATAGTGCCGGGGGTTAGTGGAGTGGTGTAATACTTAACAAATGTGTGATGAGATGACATGCGAGAACAAAAGACAAGTGCAAGCTTTTCCTGTGTGATAAAACATTGCTTTCAAGTGCATGTCAGAAATATAATTATGACCTGAGCACATATTAAATGGCCAAAGAAGCGGTAGCCTAATACCTAAGTTAGTTTTATATGACACCAGAGTTGCTAAGATGTGGCATTTAAGCGGAATAACTTTATGGCAGAGAGCATGAAAGTCACATGAACAACTGATGATTAAAGTTGTATTTTATGGCACATTACTGTATGTAAATAATAAGCATTATTGTAGGGTTCTATTTTCACTTGTTTCAGTTGGCATGTATTTTTGTGCATACCTAAGCAGTCTGTTTGGTGCTGAAGAGATAACAGCTGCACACATGCCGTACACATTTTGCACACATTTTACAAATGTCTTTATATTTCTTATTTTCTTATTTCCTATAATTTAATTTTTCTCTTGAGAATTTGAGCAATTTGACCCAAATTCCCCTCAGGATCAATAAAGTATTTCTAATTCTGATTCTGATATTCTTCAACCAGTACATTAACTTGAATATGTATAACTGCCAAACCCAGAAATACAGGCTTTTACTGGTTGGAAGTGGCTGGATGATGTGACTGTAGTAACACGGTCATACACCTTATCAGTGGTGGATGTATAGTTAATTGAACAGAGCTGAATCATGGGGTTGTGTGGACACTGGATGGTGATATTTTAAGTGACTCAAATATGATTTCTGGATGAGAAATAAGTCTGGCCTGGTGTTAGAGGGTATACTAACCTTCGTGATCCTCCACAGTGATGGGCAGCCGCTCCTGGCTGCGTGGGAGGCAGCTGTCCACCTCCGGAACCTGAACTGGAGGCTCACTCTTCCTCTCAAGACTCTCTAGATATCTGGTGACATCTTTATCTGATACACAGAAGAGCGTGCATGGGCAACCAGGCACACGCACGGACATAATACAGTTATATAACCCATATGACAAAACTATAGATCACGCAAAGTACAGAATATTAAGTTTCAAAATGCGAAACATTGGGTCACATGAGAAAATCTTAAGTGTATTTGAGCGGCCAGAATTTAAATATAGAATATAAGGGAAATGCATTTCAAAGTCCAAAATTAGAGGCAATGTCCTCACGTACAAAATGTGGCCTTTTTTCACTTCTAAATATATTCATTAGATACACTTTTGCAACAACGGAATGCAATCATGTGAATTACAAGGAACAGGGAATTCCAAATGAAGCAAACCCACTTATGACAGGAAGAAGGTCTTCCACAATGTCTTTTCTCTCCAGCTCCTCCAGGATTGATATCAACTTCCCAACACTCGCTTCTTGGCCTTTAGCCTGCCAGTCCTCCAGTATTGCCAGGGTCGCGTTTCTGGAGGCTTCGAAGTTCATTATTTCTAAATAAGTAAATCCCATCGCCTCTGCAACGGACATCCAGTCCGCCGCCACGGTGTTTCTGGGGTTCAGGTAAAGTCCCAGCTCCTTTCTCACAGTCATGTTCAGAGCAATAAGAGGGATCTTCCACAGGTCCACTTTGGAGTCGGCACAAGCCATGGCGCACGGACTGACAGCGCCTCCTGATCGCGATACACTAGTTAAGATACAAAATAACACTCTCTTTGAACATTGTAACCGCGCACTACAGCGTTTAGAGCCCAAACAAGGTTGAAATCAGTTCCCACTGCTAAAGCCAACTTGACAAGAGAACAAGGAAATGATGTAAAACGGACTTTACAGCAGACTGCGTCACCTGGGGGGAGGAGTTGCACTAAGTTTGCCGTAAAGTTTGCTGTACAAATATAGTACTTCCATAGGAACCCGCGTGCTAATAGCATTTTATTCCTCTGATGACGTAAAATTAAGTACACCCCTTTCCATGATGTACTAAAGTAGCCTACACTGTGCGGTGGACACTAAAAGGAAATGCTGCCTTTAGAGATGGGGGCGTTAACGTGTTGATGTTTCTGTTCCCCTTTCTTGTCAGCAGCGATACAGCTTCTCTCCACCATCTCTCTGAAAGTCCAGAAAGCTAAGTAGAGTAGCCAGTCTGATGTTGAAAAACTTTATTTTATTTCCCCTTTGTAATAACATGTTGCCATGCTAACATCTGTGCATCACAAAACCTTCTGACTCTTTGCAATTGCATTTTGTCTATTTAACCGTTAGAAAATGGGCAACTCTTCAAAAGTGATAATACAAGAAAGACAGTTTTTTGCAGGATAAATAAATCATAAGACAAATGCATAAAATTCTATGCATAATAACATCAATCTATAACAACTTTCACCATATTTGGAACAAATGTAGCAGAGAGATCATGTAACTGATAAAGTCCGGTTTCAAGGTACAGCTGCATCAGAGCCAAACCACTAAATGCTTTCCTCCTCAGGAAGCAACATAACAGGAAACTTGACAGCAAGTGAATAAACAGGGCGCCTTATCAGCAAGTGTTTTCTTGAGAACCAATGACATATCAGTAGATCAGTTAAATTCAAGTATTCAGACAAACAAACATGTATTTCCCAAAACGCTTCATCAGACAGCTTTCTCCGATGGGAAGAACAGCACACCATCACTATGTAACACCGACATAATAACAATTTTGCATTGCTGTAGCATAGATCTTCTGGGCATCTGTAGATGTTTTAGTGTTTGCAGTGAGGCAGATCACAAGTTTTTGCTTTTAGAGAAATAGAAGTCAATCCCTCTGTCCCGATGCTGTTTAGGAGTGTGAGATGGGCCTTTCTTTCCCCTTGCCGATGGCCCTGCGCCACTCTGAAAAAGACAAACAGATTTTAACATGCATGACATCTGATAAACAAAAGGAAAACAACTGTCGGCCCTTGCTCTGATGTTATAAAAGCACATAAAGAAAAAAATTGGCAGCATTGTCTAAATACATTTTTTCTTTCAACATCAATACCTAAGTATTTTGTGGCCATAAAGGAATTAAATGACCCGGTTGCAGCAGTGCACAATCATACTACCCACTTCCCTTTTCCGTCAAACACTCACTGGTTTCTTGTTAACGTGCCTACTCCACTCAGGTGCCATGACGATGGGGGTGGGGTAGGTCTCACCGAGTGACACCTGAGCATGGGACAGAGCAGCACTGCTGAGGGTCCAGGGTGTGTGGACATCTGCTCCCCTGATCCCCTGCAGCTCGGGGACCCACTGCCTTACATAATCCCCCTGAGACAGACAGACATGTATGTACTCATTTCATCATAATATCACAGCACAGACACGTTTACAGAGTGTGACTCAGAGTGTTGTGCATTCTGCTTTTAAGTGCAGGCAATTTCAAAGTGAACAAACCTCAAAAGTGGAAGAAACTAGAAACTCTTGCTTGTTCACAGTCAGACTTACATTACTGTCGTAGTCAAGCCCTTGCTTGATCATGTTGAACTTCCTGTTTTCTCTGGGGTCATTTCCTATACCAGCACTGTACAGCCAGTTGCCATAGTTACTGCAGACATCATGGTCAACCTTTGGAAGAAAATAAAAAATCATCATGGACTTTTTATAAAAAGAGTTTAGGTGCTAAGCTAATGACTTGGAACAATCTCTTACCCTTTAAGCTAACATAAAATTAAGCATCTCAATTATGAGTCTTGTTCCCTTTAAACTTTTAACATCTTTCAAACTGAGTTAAACCCAGGTGAGACTGCTTACTAGAAGGTACTCAAACCACTCAGCTCCCATCCTCCAATCCAGACCCAAGTCTTTAGTGAGGAAGCTGGCAACATTTTGTCGCCCCCTGTTGGACATGAAGCCGGTCATGGCCAGCTCTCTCATGTTGGCATCCACAAAAGGCACTCCTGTGCGTCCCTCTATGGTTCAAAGCAACACATAGCAATAAATACACAGACAAATTTAATGCATCCATCATAGACACTGATTAGTCTCAGTTAGGACAAAACTGTACAAACCTTTCCATGCACTGAAAAGCTTCATGTCCATTTTCCATGGAACAGATTTGTCTTGAAGTCCTGGGTGTAAATCAGCATGACATAAGTTTTACATCCATACACTGTTAAAAAAAAAAGCTAGTTGAAAACTGATCAAACTTACCTTTTATATGAAACATTCTGTTTCCATACTTGACACCCACAAACTTGAAGTAATCCCTCCACAAAAGTTCAAAAATCACCCTGTAAGAAAATAATTGACATGAAGATAGATTTACACAGGTATTATATGTGATTGAACAGTAAATGTAATACAAAAGATTTTATAGATGCTGAAAATGAAAAATTTCTTAATCTATCCTGCTTATATTTCAGCGTGACGATCTAGCATCATCAACCGCAGAGGAGGCACCACTACAACTAATGAGCCCTTTAAGTGCCTTGCTCTAGGGCACAACAGAGGTGCTGTTTTGTTCCACAATCAACTCTGCATTCCAGCCGTTCAACCATGTGTGTCTTTGTGACTGGACTCACCAGTATGTGCTCTGATTGGCGGTCCTCTCCCTCTCATACTGGTTGATCTGATGGTAGATGTACCTGGGGGAAATACAGCCCATCGCCAGCCTGTAGACAGCCAGTGCAGCACCATTACAGACATTACAACTCACTTTATTGGCTGTAATAAACATACAGCAGTGGAGGAAATTATATGATAGCACTCACCAAGGTGCAAATTTAGTGGAATAGTCAACACCAATCAAGCCGTTACGAGTCTCCTTATATTTGGCAACAGCATCCTACACAAAACAGCGAGTCTTTAATATGTCTACATAATTGACCATGTATTGAAGTGTGGCCCATATGTAAATGAGGTTGTGCTCACAGTGTCCCAGAAGTAGTGCTTGAGTCTGGCCAGAGCCTGGCTCTCCCCTCCACTGCAGGGGAAGGCTGAGCGAGGATCACTCAGAGGCTCTGTCAGCATAAAAGAGATAAAACATCCAAGTATCAGACTGATTCATACATACTGAACCTCCCCTGATGCGCATTAGCATACATGGAATCATAAATGCTTAATCATATAAAGAATCCATCACTCTATTAGAAAGCTGGCACTTAAGAGAAAAACTGTATTGAGCAGTTTATGCTTCTTATTACATTATGAAAATCTAGTATTTTATATTGTGGATTTACTTAATAAATAAACTGAATAAATTGTTGCCTGCAGTCTGTAAAGACATCTTTAGAAAATTCAGCTTGTTAACCAGGCAGACCAACTGATAGAGATTTGCCTTGGTGACACTGGTGCACAGACATTTTGATAACGTATGTAGTTTAATTGCACAGACAGTACAAGGACACCGCACCAGCGTCTCACAGTTCAGAGGGATAGCATGAGACATACAATTCAAATCAGATAAATTCATTCAATTCCATCCAATTCAAGGTGGCTTTACTGGAATGAAAGTCATACAGTGATGTTGCCACAGCAATTAAAAAGGAATGTCATTGTCCCCTGCCTGACTCAGTGCATGTGGGTGTAAACGTTAAGTGCTTATGTGAGGAATCTGGGTTGCAGCAAATTAACCTCATATATCCCGAGGCTACTCCACTGCTGAGTATCAGTCTCTTTATGTAGTCAGTGTTTATGTTCATTCAGAGAATATAAATATTTGTGCACTTACTGTTGATGAAAGAAGCTGTAAATGACATGAAATCAATTGGACTGGTCATATAACACAGTAGCATGTTCACCTTTCTGTCCTAGATCCTCTGCAGTAGGGATGGCTCCCTCCTCCAGCCCGGGGGGGACGGGCCTCAGCTGCTCAGGGGCTGGGATCAGAGGCCTCACCCTGCTCTGGGTCTCCACTGCCTTCCTGAACTGAGTGTACACATCAGGAAGCCTACAAAAACAGTAAGAAATGTTATTAGACCCACCTGAGGAGAGTAAAAATTCCTCACATTTGACACTTTCTTACTATATCATAAAAAATGATTTCCTCCTCCTTGCTGCCTTTCAAAAACTGCCTGACTTGCATGAAACAGTATGCTTTACTCAGCAAGCTTGACTCCCACAAGACTTGTCCGTTCTCACCTGGCTATGTGTGGAAATGGAAGATCATCTCTGTGGTAAAGCGTAGAGCCCCAGCAGGTGTGAACTTTGACTTTCATCTGTGCGCAAATATCCTTCACTCCTTTCTCCACATCACGCTCCTCCGAGGCTACCTGGGGTGCATGAGGAACAAATGATTTTTACAAGACAGAGTGATAGATCATCTGCGACTGTAATAAAACGACAGTGTTTAATAAAAGAAAAGACTAAGTATAACAACCTCTTCGTGCAAGGCCACGGCACTGACAGAGCCCAGTTGCTTGATGAGGTCAGCAACCACGTCCTCTGGCTTACCCCGTCTCACCAAGAGGGTGCTGTGAGACACACACACACACACACACACACACACACACACACACACACACACACACACAAAATAACCCCAGTTAACACCATGCCAGAAAGCTGCATCCTGGGTAGAGGGCTAGCTACTTCCCTGTGGCTGACCAGACTGAATTGTGGGAACAGCTAAGTTAATGTAAACATGACCTGTATAAGGCCAGGTGTGTCCTGATCCTGTGTTATTACAACTGTATCAGTTCAGTCCGGGAAAGCTGAAAACGGGGTCCACTGCGCCGACATGTAACAATAACATAATTAGTATTTGCAATCTTCATTTTTTACTTTCAGCTAGGCTCTGATGTGCTGAGTTCTAATAACATGAACAGTAGTTATGATGTTGGTACCTTGATTTGAATATGTTAGGGTGATTCGGTGCTTTAACAAAGACAGAGCAGAGTAGTATGGGAAGTATGCACTCCGTGGCCACTTTATTAGGTCCACCTGCACAATCTAATACTATCTAATACAACTGTTCTGCCATAAAGTTTACTTTCCCACTGCCTATAATGCTCAGGTTTTCTTTTTGTCACAGTAATACAGGTGTTCATTCAAGTCTATGTTTGGCATTGAGCTCATAGTTAGTGCTGCTGTTGTACTGGACTGCATTTTATTGAGAGGTTTCTACTATTTTGTCCCCCTCATGTATATAAATGAGAAGGACAAAAAAATAGAAACACCTCTAAATATAATGTAGTCCACTACAGGACCTCTGCAAACTACAACCTTGGTAATAAACACAGAATTTAATTTACACATTCACCACAATGTCAACAAAAATTTATTATAAACTTTCTTTAAATGCAGAGCTGTTGCACTGAACTGCATTAGACTGTACAGGTGAACCTAATGAAGTGGCCACTGAGTGTAGCATGTTTAAAGTATAATCACATAAATCAAGTAGGTTAGTGAATCTACACAGTGCATTAATGCCTAAATGCACCACGGCATGCTGACAAGCACAATTTACCTCCCCTTCTTGAGCAGTGTGTTTCTGAGATCCCTGACACTCTCCTGCAAGAAGCGCAGGCGGAAAGGCCCAGTCTTTGGAAGGTTGTAGTTGTAAGATCCCAAGTAATGTCTGGGGTCGAAGCAGTACAGTGGGACTATGTATTCTGCATTCCTCTGAGCCCAGTGGAAAACCTGTGCGAAAACCGTACATAAAAAACATCTTGAATGTACAATGTAAAGTTAAGTAAGTCATGTTTTGGAACTACAAATGTCAGCCTAATATGTGCACTTCCGCTATGGTCGACGGCTAAAACAAGCCTCAAGCCAGTCAGTTAATCAGAATAAAACCTAAAATGAACACCAGTAAAAAACCACCAATAAAACACCTGTCATAATCAATGCAGTAACCACACATTTCTCGACGAATACATTAGTTATAACCAAAATACGTTGCAACAAGACCGACCACAGGCATTTTATTTTGGGAAAAAAAAATAAACACATGACCGGAAGTAGTACTGGTTTCGCTGGCTAGCTTGATACAGCAGATAGCGATGTTATGTAGCCAAGCAAATGTGCAAAAGCAAATGTTATTAAAGCACTTAAACGACGGCAAAAACATAAATAAATTCAACTGACATGTCACACAAACAACTGTACCCAACAAAATAAGAAAAAAAGAAACATTCAAGGATGTATTAAGTAACCTAGCGCACTCGTAACATGCCGGTTAATGACAACAACGCGGTAACGTTAAATATATAACGTTAAATATGCCATTTAACTGGTCATTTTTATTAGTTTTCTGCTATGGTCGGCTTTTAAATCACAATAAGCCTCAATGCATGTCTACACTGGCAGACAAATGTTTCTCGTAACAAAAAAAAATCCCTCTTACCTCATTATCGTGAAGACGCAAGTCGTTTCTCAATAAACATATTATTGTGCGTGAGGTAGACATATCTGTCTTGTTTGAAAGTTTAGCAGTAGTTTAGTTAAAACTTGGAAGAAGAATGGAAGTGAGGGGGGAAACTACAAATAAAGCGACGCCTCTGTCAGATGTGTCCACGCATCGCTTTCCTCCGCTCACGTTTCCAGACACGACGAGCTGCGTTACAAAACGCCGGCTTTTGTAAGGAGGAGGGACACACGGCGAGCTGCAGGCAGTGGTTAAAAAAAAAAAAAAAAAAAAAAACACGACCTGCTTGTTCATGTTTATGTTGTCCACCAGCAATCACTCTCCAAAATGTCCCAGCAGTGTAGCATTAAGTCCTCCTCACTGCTCAGTGTCGGCATAAAACATTGGTACTGAGGCACTTTGACATTTTACCTCTTAGAGTTAATTATACAACTATGTTTTTATTTCTATTTTATTTTTTAAATTTTATTTTTACTTTATTTATGCATTTGCTCTAGCCTTGTTTTCTAGTAAGATTTGACAAAGTGTTAAGCGAGTTTCCTAAAGACGAGGGGGGCATAAATGACATTTACACTCAGTGGCCACGTTATAAGGTAAATCTGTAGAATTTAACCCTTTCATGCATAGCGGTCACTACAGTGGACAGCTGTTTAAAGTCATTTTTTCCTAAATGCAGTGGTTTCTATGGTGGAATTGCATATCAGCTGTTAGAATGCTCTCTGCTGCTTCCCCCCCATTGAGGTTTATGCAGAGACAGTCAATTCTTGTTACTGAAAACATATTAATACTAGTATCATGACATGGTAATACCAGTCCTTCATCCTTAAAGAAGTATGGAGACTCACAAAAATGTTCATGCCCTAAGAAGAGTAAAAACACATAAGAAAAAAATCTTGACTCAGGCTTTCATAATTCATGCATGAAAGAGTTAATATAATAATAATAATACAACTGTTCTGCCATCAAGTTTACTTTCCTGCTGCCTATAATGCTCAGGTTTTCTTTTTGTCACAGTAATAGAGGTGTTCATTCAGTTCTATGTTTGGCATTGAGCTCATAGTCAGTGCTGCTGTTGTACTGATCTGCATTTTACTGAGAGGTGTTTCCACTATTCTGTCCCCCCTCGTTGTATATAAATAAGGAGGGCAAAAAATTATAAACACCTCTCAATATAATGTAGTCCAGTACAAGACATCTGCAAACTACAACCTCAGTAATATACATATAATTGAACTGACACATTCTCCACAATGTCAACAAAAACTGAACATTATAAACTTTCTTAAAAGATAGAGTTTATGGCAGAGCTGTTGCATTGAACTACATTAGACTGTGCAGGTGGACCTAATAAAGTGGCCACTGAGTGTATAACTTGTATAGTTACCTATATAAATATTAAATAAAGTGACCAAATTCATGGTTTTGATTGAGCATTGTATTGGGATTCATTTAAACCAAGTCAATAACTAGACTAATAATATCATATGATAACACAGCATATAATGTATTACAAAGCTAGATATGAGCCTAATTGAAAACATTTAGTATGACAATGAATCTAGCTGTCCATTCTTTTAATATCAGCTCCTGCTTGATCACAAAAAACACTCAAAATACACAGAATAGTCTTAGACCTTTGATTTATTAAGTTAAATGTACAAAAAATCAATTACTTGATACATTTAATGTTTCAAGGCTTTGTCATTAAGACAAAACAAACTCTCTGTCCCTATCAAAAGCCTGCCAACCTTTTCATACTGCCTATGAGCTCTCAAAGAGACAATCATACTTCTGTCTAAGTCACAGTACAATCTACTGTATAACATAACTATTTCATCAAATAGATTTGTATATAATGTAAAGAAATTTCATAAAAAAGTGCAGAACAATATGTATTTACAGTACAATCTTTTTTTTTTCTCCATATAAAATAACTTCAGCAAAGCCCATGTGCTTTCTACTGAACAGCTGTTCACCTTAGTAAGATGCTTTCCACTTTGGCGGTGAACGTCTGTGTTTACAAGCAGAATCAGATAAGGCACTGACAACGGTCAAAAAGATTTGATCATTCCTCTTCCAAGTGCCACTGCATTATAGCTAGCTGCTATAGCTCCGCCACCAATATCCCCATTTTCCCCAAGCGGATTACTAGTTTCATTTCATCTTATCTCCACTTTACAGGTACAGCATTTGACTCTGCCTTTACAGCATGGCCCTTTGGTGACATGTAATATTATGTTTTACCTCACATAACATTAAGCAGAGCAAGGTGTGCTGCCGAGTGGTCACTCAGTGAGCCGTTCATAGTGTAGAAAGCAAAGCCAAGTAAAGGCAATGGGGTGATCGGATTCATGTCTGAGCTACAACAAAAACTACTGTCTAAATGAGACACATGCCTTCAATGTGATTTCTCGTGATACTCTTCATAGCAACACACTGCAATGTCAACACATCTGATTTGGTCTGTGCAGTCTACTGTGCACAAAGCTGCCATACAGTAGAAAAAGGCTATAGGGCTCTGAGGTGACAAAAAAATCCAACGGGACTATAATACTGTACATTTGATTAACCTTAAACTGCTGAAATTTTCTTGTTTCTGCGTCTTTCTCGTTTAACCTCTTCTTATTTGATTTCTCTTTGGCCACTTCTGCATGGAACAAGGCTCATTACAGGGAAGCTGAACATGGCATTGGAATGGACTGAACAGACTCGCTCCAACAGTAGTGTTGGTATTGCTTAGAGATATTAACATTGCATGCTGATGCAAAAAGTTTGGTACTCGTTTCTTTACACCGGAACAAACTACACAACTTCCATTATGAAATTATAAAAAAAGCATCAAATAGAAAAATATTTCCTCCGTTGATTATCCTGCATGTTGGAAATGTTTCAATGCATGATATCAAAAGTGCAATGCTTGACAATGTACTCCTTCCAAATGGGGTTGTGAGTGCTATGAATCTAGGGTAATGGCAACCCTTTAAGGTGGTAATAAAAACAAAAAAGAAAATATCTCACTTACAAATTCTTATTGTAAGGCGTTGACAAAAATACATTTACATATTTCTGGTGACAATAGAAAATCCATCTGGTAAGGTGACTTTGTACTGTTATTGTCTTTTATATAAAAATATTTTACCATCAGAATTGCACTCATAGATCACTCAGGGTTATGAGTAACTTACAGTACTATCAGATGTGATCAATTTCAGCTAACAATCACCAGTCAATCACAATTACATAGCGTCTGGCCAATCCTAGACACTATTCTGTGGCAGTAGATGAGTGTACAGAAGGACCCAGAAAGCTTTTTTTTTTTTTTTTTCTGGAAATCAGTTCTGACAGCTCCTGATACAGTGAGACATCATTTGCTCTCTCTGGCTTGGGTCACTTTTCCTACACTGGGAAGAGGACAGCAGTCTCTCACTAGCTACAGCGCTAAGTGCTTTCTCGTCAGTCCCCTCCCGAGGGAATGCACCGCAACGCCCTGGAGAATGCAGAGGTCTGAAAACAGTCAACCTGGCCTCTCATGATGGATAGATGCAGGGGCTTCAGGCCTGACAAGGCAGAAACTGGTGATAGATGACGGGGCAGGAAGTTGGAGTGGCGCTGAGCCCTGGAGCCTGGAGTGACGGGGGCCCTGGGGACGGGGCGGGCCAGAGAGGAGGGGGGGCACTGGGGCCGCAGAGGCCTCACAGGCAGGGGACGGGGGGAGTGTGGAGGCCTCAGAAGCTACCCTGGACAAAAGGGTGGCTGAGCAGAACTTCTGCGGTGGGCCGCCACTTCTCCTCCACAAACACCTGCCGCAGGAAGTCCCTGCATGCATCAGACACCCCCTCAGGAAGCATGGGCTTGGTGGGCTGTGTGGCAATCTTAAAAATGGCTGCCATGGCCTCGTATTCAGCCCAGGGAGGTTTCTGGGTCAGCATTTCCACAACAGTGCAGGCGACACTCCTGGCAGAAAAAAAAAAAAAAAAAAAACACCACATAGATTTGATTAAATACCAAAACATCTACAATAATCTTATTATTTTGCAAACAAACGTTGCTCATGTGTAGCTCAATGGGACAGAAGAAAAGAAAGAGTATGGGAAAAAAATCTGAGTTTCCTAATGGGTTGAGTTTCATGAGTACATGAAATGTATGTATGTGTAATGTAATGCACTGATACACCCTTTCTATTATGCTACATTTATACACATTTAAATGTGGTAAATATGTACAATCTGTATGAGTTATGTCTATCAGTCACATTTGTAAGAGACAACTATAAGTAACTGTCCACACTTCTAACATCTATTCTTCTGTTTGTCTGTCCCTGTTGGTTTAGTTTTACATTTTACTGCTTATTTTATGCTCAATTCTTGTTCTTATATTCTACTTGTGTTTTTATTCCCCTGCAGAATCCTACGCTATTATCTCATACTAATTACAGGGACAGTTATTATGAATAAATCTTGTCTTATTCTCACCACACATCAGCTTTCCGGCCATAGCCCTCCCCGTTGATGACTTCTGGGCTCATCCAGTAGGGGGTGCCGGTGACAGACTTGATTCCAGTACCAGACATGCAGATGGTCTGGATACGTTTGCTCGCTCCAAAGTCTCCCAGCTTCACGTTCCCTGAGGAGTCTCTCAGGATGTTAGCACCTGGTGGAGCGAAACAAATTGGTTTAAGAGTAATTCAACAGTCTCCTGAGGACCGCCAATATCCTTAAAGGGTCACTTTGACAGCTGAGAGATGTAGTTACTTTTGACAGTGTGGGCACAATGCGTCTGTAACAGCATTTCAACTGCCTGAAACCGATGGGTACTGCCAGCTGTAAGCCAGTGGCAAGGGCAGTCTGACGGCAAATATGTAAACTTTTCCCATGACGTGCCAAGTGCATGGTGACGGAAAACAGACAAATTGATTTTCAAAATGCAAAGCTGGCACTTAAGCTATGTCAACAAAACTATACAAAATGAGGACTTGCACACTTTGGTGAGAATGCCTCCATGTTTACATACAGGAAACATGAAATACTGAGCAAACTGTCTAGTCCACATGGGCCATGTCGGGACGGAGAGAATCCGGACACCCTATCTCCTCCTTCCCGAGTAATTTTCCGTGGTGTAGCTGTGTCTATCCCATTTCCTTCAGCCTCTCCAGTTGTTTGATCAGTGACTAATGTACACCACTCACCCTCCACACCCACTGAAGGGGGGAAAGGAGAAAAGAAAGGGGTGCAGAGACAAAACCAGAGAGAAAAACAACAACCGAATCCATTCTTCACTTCTCACCTCTCGAGCCAGTTTCCCAAGCAGCAGACTCTCTCTCCATTTGTTGTGGGAATGTGAGAGCTGCTCAGACTTTCCAATAAATCACATTAACTGTGTTTAACATTTTGTTTGGCCCTTTGAAGCGTCTCATTCACAGTCTATCACGTACACAGGGAGTTTTTGCTCTAATGTCGCGGTGGAGATGCCAAGTGCTATCCAAATACCGAATGTGCTGACAGCTCTTTTACTGTGTACAGACAGTCTTGTGTGGTGGGATGAGCATACACTGTATATTACACATGAAGAGCATTTCTAAGTGGAAAATCCCACCCACACACTCATAGAGTCGCCTGTGTTCTGAGAAGCCTACTATCTTTTTCTTCACCAGACGGTATATTTCCCTCTCCTTGGCTGTGGCTAAACGAAGCAGCGAGTCCAACACTGTGGGCAGCCAAACCAAAGCCTTTCCATCCCGTGTCAACCGTTTTTAGACCAGCAGATTTCAACAGCGTAAAGCCTAATAATATATATTCAAAAGGGATTCTGCAGATTAAAATAGCACCTTTTTCCAGGCGCCTTCTGTGGACGCTGAATGACCAAACGAGGAAATGCTACTCAGGATGAAATGAATGAATCTATAGTTGTCTCACAGCATTAGCAGCTGCATATGCACCAGACACACACACACACACACACACACCTCCCACACTGGTAACACAATTCTAGCTGAGGCTGAAACTCCACTGTCAGCTAAGGCTATAGTCTTAGTCTCTTTTCAAGAGCATGAATAGGTGTGCTGAACACAATTGGTTACAAATCCAATTAGAATCCTACCCTGACCCTCTCTGCCAGGTGAGGCTCGCTGTTACCTTTGATGTCTCTGTGTACAATCATGTTGCTGTGCAGGTAGAAGACTCCTTGGAGGATCTGCCTGGTGTATCTCCTTGTTACCTTCTCCGTCAGGGCCCCGTAGGCTTTCAGCTGGTCCTTTATTGAGCCCTGGAGAGAGAGAGACAGAGAGAAAGGCAGGGAGAAAGAGAGGGAGAGAAAATGAATCAACAGGGCAGCAGGCTGGAAAAACACATTTATAAAGCTTTTTTTTTGGGCCAGCTGTTGCCTTAACCACAAGTGTGACTTCCAAAGGACAGGAGGACTGGGTCACCCCGACTTTTTCCCTCCCGCCCCGCACACACTTTTTACATTTTTATCCCCCAACAAAACAAAACGTATGTTGACTAGCATTTATGTATGTCTCTACATGTAGAAATAATATTCACAGAAATGTAGAAATGCTATTTATATAAAGTGTGCTTTATGTCTGCACATACGTTTTCTGGGGAAGGACCCCCACACTAGAGTAGCCTCCCCCACCACACTCTTTTTATATCGTAGTTACGGCCCTGGTCATAACCAATGTTAAACTATGTCAGATATATTGTAAAACATTACGGGATATATTTCTAAAACATTTGAAACATCTGGCACCGAACCATTTTATTTCTAACATCCACATCCTCTATCATCTGCTCTGATGTTTTTAAGTAAAAGCTGAGTGGCTTTTCTTTTTTTTCCAAACATTGCATGCTAGCACAGCAGCATGTCCTGTTGAAGTGGAAGTTGTTGTTTTCTTTTTCAGAAGCTCTCCGAGTCAAGTTTTAAGTTGAAAACAAAATATATAAACATACGCTGTGCCTAAAGACACTTCTCAGATTTGAGTCCAAACACCGTTAATGGGCTGCATTTCCTTTTATTTCCTGTTTTCAGATCCATAAGAGGAAATTGCCGGACCAAAGACCTGAGTCAGTAATACCTGTGACGCACTTTTGGCCTCGCACCATGAAAACAAAGTAGGAGCCCTTCCTCTTCTCCCCTGTTCCTCCACACACTTTCAGCTCTCATCAAGACAGCTCACTTGCTGTCGAGCTCTCTTGAGGGACGGTAAGCCCCCCTGGGCCACTGTAGTGTTATCGGTCAGCCACAGCGGTGCAGCCAATGCCCCAGGCCCGGCAAGCCGTGCAGTGAAACACAAACTTGGCTGGGGACTTTGTCCAACCCACTTGTCTCTGCCAGCAAGCACTAGTGAAATATAAACATTTCCAATTTCCAGACAATGTGTGACTAAGATACTCAACGCCACTCAAAAAAAAAAAAAAAAAAAAAAAAAGAGCCCTGGAAATATTAAAAACAGACCCCGGGATAAGGGCAACAGGCGACAGCAGCTCATTAAGGCACTCATTTAGTGTGAAAATGATCTCATAAACTGAGCTGTTCTGCTGACATCAACAACCGAGTACATGTTTGTTGAGAGTTGGTCACATTTCAACATTGGTTTCAGCAGACTCGGCCTGCAGGGATTAGATGTTGGTCACGTTGTAACAGTATCGTCTTCTGCCAAACCTACACAAACTATGAGGTCCTCCTCAAGTCATCGACAATCCAAATTCCATGTACGGTACACTTCTTCCAACTTGCTCAATCACATTTGAATTGGAGTCACTGGTGCGGCAATAAGAAATGACTCACAAAAGACTAAAATATATTCTAATAACATGCTGTGCCCCATACACACCCCAGGCATAAATTCAACAAAGATGGTGAGTTTCTTCTGTTCCATGTCCCGCAAACAGCCGTAGTACTGGACGATCCGATCATGACGCAGATTCTTCAGCAGCTGGATCTCACATTCAAGAGCGTTCACCTCCTGCAGAGAGGCACGGGAAAATAGCAGAGCAACCGAGGAAAGTGTCAGCAAGAAAGGAGCAATTTGTACAGTTTATCATACAGTAAACCACGGACTGTATGCAGCTAATGAGTCGTTCAAAACAGATGCAGCGTTTTCCTTGCACGGCTTTTCTCTCACCTTGCTGGTTTCTTGACAGTCGGGATCAAAGGGCACCTGTTTGGCGGCCAGCTCGCGGCCCGTGTCGACGTCATAGCAGAGGTATACCTCCCCGAAAGCCCCGCGCCCCAGGAGCTTTCCCTGTCTCCAGTTCACTGGCGCCCGTGGAGCTGTGGAAACCAAACACCAGACGGTGAAAACCCCCCCAGTAATTCATTTTGCTGCTAATCCCCCCGAATAATACAAAACCACTGTGATATACTGATTCAAGCAAATGCTAAATCTAACGCAGGCGTCAAAAAACACCGCACGCCCCGGCTCTAACTCAGACAGTAACTTCACCAAGACCAGACATCAAACCCGCCACAGGGTCGTAAGCAATTACCACTGCAGGACCTCTCAGATGACATTTAAAAGGGGGGAAACCATGAACGCCTGAGTCAAAGCATGCTCAGCGCAGATTGCAGGCCGGCAGAGAGTTGTCAAAACCGACAAAGATCATCTCAACACGGAGCAACTCTCATGCACACAGGCCAAGACGCCAAGACTTTGTTTTGGAATTAACAGGGTTAATTGTGGTGGAGTTAGATGGGATTGTTGTGCGTGGGCGAGAGGGACACAGGAGACCGACACGTCGACCACAATCAGACAGCTTAGCCGAGCTTTCATTTCACGACAAAGAGCATTTCTGAGAAGCACCACCCATCGACTCAATGAGGACGGACGCGATTAGTGAGCCTGTGACACGGCTTACTCTAAGAAAGTAGTCAGGACGATGGGAGGGGAATTCTGCCCGCTGCACCATTTTATTGTGCAGTATTTGCAATTTGGACGGGCATGGACTGCTCGCTGAGGAGAGCTTATTCTTTTTCTTGTCTCTTTGTGTCACAAATTGACACCTCTTGACATTCTAGCACATTGACTTTTTGCTGTTTAACTGATTACGTTAAAAGAAAAATCCTACCCGTCATCAATCTGTGATGTTCAGTGTATTCCAGGGGTGATATTTTCCTTTTTTATTGTTTATTTTTTATTATGAAATCTCGAGTTTTAGCTTCTTGTTCTTTCCACATTTCCTCGGAACACTTTTGACAACTCCCGAGAAAATTTCAAGGTGCATCAGGATGAAAAATTGCCCGGGGCAGAATTAAGCGAGGACCCTTTAGACTCAACTGACAAAACCACGGAATAAATTACGTGCATATGCCATGTTTTTTGTCAGTTGCGTCTAACGGTTCTTACTTAAATCAACCTTCGGCAGTTTTGCATAATGCACCTTCGACTGAACTTGCATTGCATTTGAGCCGTGGGTTGCACATGAAACAAAAGTACTGCCACTTCATCAAAATGCAGCATAACTTAGGGCCGCATGGCACAGAGCAGTTTTAGAGAGCTGCTAAATTTCTCTGTAGCTGTGCTGGAAATACCTTCATGTCATATCACATGATCTACATTTGGCCAGTTACCCACAGGATTGAGAAAAATACGTCGCCAATCAACAAAATTGACCCGGCAAATACAAGCTGCATCACCATGAACTATTTTAGGGTGGATTTGTCCTTTATGGCATTGTCCCTATTCACTGGAGGAGCTGTGCTGCTGACTGACTGCACTGCAACGCTTCTCTCTCCGTCCATTTAAACAGCCTTGGAGTTTAGGGGCACAACTCACACTTGGGGGTGCTGCGTGGGCAGCTCTTGTCAGCGGCGCGGCCCAGTGTGCGCAGGTCGCTGTACTGCAGAGTGTTGTCTCCATTGTAGCTGCGCGTGCGACTGGAGGGAACCAGCTGGAACAGGTTCTCCTGAGGCATGAAGCTTCGCGGGAACGTCCTGCGACCTGAGGACACACGTGGGAGAAAACACGGTGTACTGATACCAAATTACACACCGGGGATGCTGTGTGTTATGTTTGTACTTTGGCTGGATTTTACACATTTTCATCTAGCACAGTGCACAGTTGCTTTACAAGCAGAGGTCTTGGCCAAGACTAAGGGCCAGCTAGAGCAGAGTGCCTCATGCCATTCCGTCCCACTTCCCTTCAGACAGGAAGCAGGGCGCTGTGTTTTTATACAAGTCCGAGTGCAGCACAGGGGAAACGTAAATCACTGCTAGCCAAGGTTAGCCTCTGAGTAAGCAACTACTAGCAGCTGCCTGGAACAGCAAGCCAGCACTTAATGTACCAAATCCACCTAGTAAAGCAGAAAATGCAAAAGCAGTCAAAGATTATTTAAAATCCAATCTGTTATCAGGCAGCAGGGAAAAAGCAGCTCTAATATTAGGTGGAGGCTCTGAAAATGGAGCCTCCTGCAATTCAGCAACCTTAAGTTGACTGCATAAAATCTGTTAAGATGGGAGTGGTAGTTATTAGTGTTGTTATTGGTGTGTGTGTGTGTGTGTGTGTGTCTGTCTGTGTTGTAGTGCAGATCCATGGTAACATATCTGTTTAATCTGTGCCATGATAGTGCTGCTGCTGTTATTGTTGCTCTAGCAGAGCTGGTTTCTTACCGTCACCATAATCCTTGCTGCGATTGGGCAACTGGAACTGACGAGGGAAAGTCCCTCCTTTCCCGTGTCGACCTGAAGGGGGAGCAGCGAGGCAGAGCTGTCAGTGAGGCGAGTGCCATGTGCAAGTGGCGCTCCTTAACAAACTAAACAACTAACTGTACATTCATACCCGAGCTGTTCAAGATAGTCAGCTCAAATTCACTTTTCAAGTTCAAAATTGCAAGTTCGACATTTGCTTGAAGCCAGTCAACTGCAATCGCAGATGTGCAGAAGAGGCACATTAACATATCAATGTCTGATGAGTATACCAGAATTTCAAACATTTGGCATCTCCAAAACATCTACTTCTTTTAAATGTCTTATCTGATCCACCCTGACAGACCCTACACCGCTTTTGCCCGTCTTCCAAAGTCAAACTGAAGACGAGTTCAAAGGCAGCAGGATGGAAGACAGCTTTTCAAGCATCCCAACAGAGCTGTGGTGTTGCCTTATTGCAGCCAAGAGAGCTGAGAACAGCTCATGTGTGCTAGCTTAGCCTTAGCCATGAACCCAGTGGAGCAGTAACTAAAGGCAGGTGGGGAGCACTGCTGACGCAGGCGAGTGCTGACACACACACACACACACACACACACACACACACACACACACACACACACACACACAGTAAATGGAGAGTGGTGGAGCCACTTGCAATTGAAAGCAGCTGTTCTGTCAGATGACTGCCTCCCCTCGCGCTGTTTTTGTGGCCGTATCCCATGGAGACGGGGGTTATTTTTTGTGTTTGGCAGCGCGGGATGGAGAGGAAAAATCTACTCACAGGGAATGGTAAACAAATACTGTAGCCCTCAGCAGGAAGGGCCACACAGCTTTACATCAGGGAGAGGGGAGTGTGTGTGTGTGCATACACGTGCATGCCTGTGTGCAGCACAAGAGCAAATAAGTCGTCAAGTGCTGCAGCTATATGAAGCTCCCACTCTGCTGGTCTGTGTACACAACGTGCAGCACTCCCTCTCTAATCATGGGGGTGGCACAAAAGAAAGAGAAACAATGTGAACAGATTGAGAGAGCTGCTCTGGTTCCTCTGTGCACGAGGATTAGTGTGGCACGGACTGTCATCCTGCTCTATTTGATCTGTGTTCTGAGGAACAGGACAACACAGAGGGACAGACAGGGACCCGAGGGACGAGGGGGAGACAGGGTGGGAGGGGTGGGTGGGGAGTACATCAAGAGGAGGGGGTGGTAGCCGTAGTAGGGATGTGATCATGAACACCAAAAAGTCGGCAAACAGAAATATACGATTGGGAACAAAAAAAATAAAATCTTAAAAAAGTAAGAAAAATCATATCCCGGTATGAAGGAGAGAGGATGGGCGAGAAAAACAGGGAGAATTGTGGAGACGGGATGGAAGAAAGGGCACTCGAAGGAGACAGAATAGGTACTAGCTCGAGCAGGAAGAGTTATGATACTATCACACACTGTCCTCCCTTGATCACCTCCAGAGACACACAGCCTCGCAAGAAATACAACCAAAACATTTAGCTATCTAAACAATCGCCTATTCCTCATCCAAAGTATATTACTCCCCTGAGACGCTATTAAATACGATCATGTCCTTGTAAGAGTGAATTTGGAAAGCGGACAAACTTTACACTGTTTACCACATATTATGCAAGCTTCCTCCTCTGGGTACTGCAGGTATTCAAAAGCTGGGAGATATCAAAACTGTGTGGCTATAATTAACATAGAATAGCTTGCACTATGGAATAATGGCTGAGCTGCGGCTCACTTTTATCTTCCTTTGGTTTTTGAGTTGAGAATTAACTCTGAGCAACTGCTATTCATGCACACACAGTTGCTGCACATTCTTACATACAAAGAGATTAAAATATTATTTTTTTTTAGTTAGGGGAGATGATAAAAGGCCCACAGCTGCAGATTTCTCCTCTCTTACCTTTGTATTCATAGTTGAGGTTCAGGTAATTGTTGTCACGGTTGTTCTGCGAGAAAGGAGGACTGAAATGACAAGAGAGCGAGGGAAAAAACAGGTGAAAAATGACTCGCTGTTTCAGTCAGTAATTCCCTTATCTTCAAACAGAGTCTGGCTACAGCTGCTGGCCTGGAAATTTCACAATCGCCTCGGCCGGTAGAGCAACACAAAATGCCTCAAAAGAGTTCTGCATGCAAATAATACGCTTTCAGTTCCTGACTGATGTTAAGCAACATTTCGCACCCAGCAATCAGAAAGTGCTGATGCCAGTGCTGCAGTTAAACATCACTACATGTAGTTAAATCTAAGCTTAAATTTATATGAGGCTTACATGGAAATCTGATATTTTCCCTCCCATGATGACAGATACCGACATGCATTTTTGTAAAAATCATAACACAAATCAATGTGCAAAATAGGTAAAACTTTTCTTGATAGGACTGTCTTAAGACAAATAAGTGCTTGTGAAACAGAGGATTAGTCAGTTAGTTTTACCCTTTAGTTTGAATGAAGCAACACACTCCTAGACTAACACCAACAGTCTGCCAATAAATCAGTGCATCATAAGTTGAAACCTCTGCACTGTGTTGTTGGCAGACTAAACATGCACGACGATGAGAAAGTGAAAGCTCAGTGTCTGGTGCATTAAACGGTTAACTTGAGCAAATGAGATGTGTGAATGTGTGTTTGTGTGTGTCCACCATCCCCCACCTCCCCCTAACGCCCAGCCCCCACCCTCCCTGGCTGTCCGTAGCGAGCCCGGCCCCATGACCCCGTGGAGAGTGACGTCTCTGCTGACCGCAGGGCGGCGCAGGGCCACGAGACCCAGGATAAGGGGCACGTATGCCCACTCGCAGGGAAAAGTTCCATGCACTCGTTTCCTGCCATTGTTCTGCAGCCTGGAGCCCTGATAAGCCTCGTGCAGGTAGAGCCGTTTCCGTCTCTCTCCCTCTCTCTCTCTCTCTCTCTTTCTCTGACTCTCAATCTCGCCCTCTTTTTCTTTCTTACTTTTTTCTTTCTTTTCCTCCCATTTCCACTCAATCTTTTCACTCCTCAGCCCTCCTATTTCCCTCTCGCTGTTTCTCGCTCTGTGCTGAAAATTTCTCTCCCACTCTCATCCAGCATGTTATTCTCTCACACTCATGTCTCCCACTCAGCTTCTCCCTCTTTCCCTTTCTTTCCTCTTCCTCTCTGACTCCCTCTGCTTTTCTCTGTCTCTGTTTCTCTCTCTGTCTTATGATAACAGTGGAATCCATGCGTCCAGATAAGGGTTCTGTTGCCATGGTAACAGCGAAGCGACCTGATTCCGTTTCCTCAGAGGCAGCAGGCAGGGTCAGGGAGCTCTGCTGGCCTTTAACACCATTTAGAAACTTCACAGAGAGCCTGTGTGTGTGTGCAACATTCAAGTTAACAGGAAAGTGTGTTAACAAGCAAGTCTCATGCATATCAGCCTCAGAGTGAATAATTATAGGCTGTTTAATGCTATATGACTGGGCATCCAAACATCCTGACCAGTCACAAGCACATGCGGCCACCCAGGTACACCTGGCATCATAAATATTCAGTAAATCCCTGCACAAACTAGCACTATTAGATACGCAGACAGGAAGATGACTCACCTGTCCAGTGCCTGATCTATTGATTGACAGCTGCTCGACAGTGAGTTGTTTGCACTCCCAAAGGGCTCCAGCATCTGACGGATGTAATAACACAGGGGGATTGAGTGTCACCGAGCAGACAATCATGGGGGAGCAAGTCGAAAGCAGTGTGTGACAACAAAGGTGCAGCACGGGGCGTTCGACTGCAACTCAGTGTAAGAGCGTGCAAGAACATGACTACATCTTGGACAGATCTGCTGAAAAAGCTGCAACACATTTTACAAATTCTACAAATTTTACAAATTATAAATTCCAGCTGATATGCTTCCAATACAGATCTCTTAAATTGTTAATTAGTTTTATTTGCTGTTTAACATATTCATCTCATGTGCACTATTCTTCCATGTTTATGGACATAAGAGTGTGAACACTGATAATATTACAGAGAGGGGAACATGCAATATGTGATAATGCTATTAAATACTGCAATAACTGCATGAATTGAGATAAACAGATATTACAATGATTTAATCTGTCTTGTCCAGTGTATTGTTAAAATAGGTCCAGATAATAACATATGCTTATGTATTTCCACAGTGCAACCAATCTGAGGGAGCCCTGGTTGCTAGGCGCCCTGTAACTGGCCAGTATCTGTGTGAAGTTTGCAAGTTCCAGGGTGAATGGCATGGTATTTGTGTGGCTAAACTCACAATCAGTTACTGCAGCCAGTTGTGATATTCACATTGCGGTGACAAAAAATAGACAATTATTTGTGCAGCCCTAGTACAGAGGTCAGGTACAGAGTCTTTGTGCCGCGGGCAGTTTCTTACATTCTGGTCCAGGGTTTCAGGGATGAACTCCCCTTCACTGTGAATGCTGGTGTAGGAGCCCTGGCGGGCGATTTGCTGCTGCTCCTCAGGAACACTGCCTGGGGGCGGGGACGTCCGACCTGTGTGCAGAGAACCTGGGATGGTGGAGGGTTGGAGGGTGAAGCGAGGAAGGAGGAATAGGGAGCAGCAAGGGATTGTTATTGAGTGAGAACAAGAAAAAGGAAAAGAGGGGTGGAGTAAAAAAAAAAAAAATAAGAGAATACAATAGATAAGCAGGAAAGAAGGAAAAAGTATGTAAGAAAGAGTGGAGGGAGTAAGAGAGAGATGAAGAGATGGAAAGAAGGGGACAAAGTGGTGTAACGGTGTTATTCATTGGTGCCAGTTCAATGGTGCCAGGTCTACAAGAAATGATTTACTAAACCATACTGCCGCCACCTCTAACCTCAATTACTGTGACAAATGCTGCCGCGGCTGAGCTATGATGGAGAGAGAACTCGTCCTTGACATGGTGAGAAGACCTATCGTCTGTGTCTGGAGCCGAGCGGCTGACCGTCGCAGGCTGTGCTGACAGAGATACCGAGGAAGCACACAAGGGCCCGATGGGTACCAAGACTTAGCGTATAGGTGTGATGGAGGTAGTCAAAATGTCTGAGTAAACAGCCTAGTTAAAGCCGAAAGCTCAACTTCTATCTGCTTCCTTTCCCGTTTAATTTCTTTCTCCTTGTTCACTTCATCCCCACACCCCCCCCCCCCACACACACACATACAGCATTACACGTCATCGAGGTACTCAGGCCCACATCACATCTTCACTCAACCATCCAGTGCGACTGCTATCCTGTCACCTCTCATCTGCCACCGCACTCTCTGCCTCTATCTCTGCCTCTCCGTCTCCCTCTCTTCCTGCGAGTTGCAGCAGGCGGGGGAATTGATAGAGAGCGGGTAATTCTATACAATTTATATGACTCGGGATGGTGACAGCGCTGATGCAGTTGGGGCTACGTGAGAAAGATTGGTGCTGACAGCTGTTATAAAGTGTTTTCGGCCGCGATGCAAAAAAAAAAAAAAAAAAAAAAAAAAAAAAGCAGTGTACAAGTGAGTGTAAGTTGGTGTGGTTGCAGTTTTGTACGTGTCTGAGCATTTGGGCCATGTGTCTGTTGCCGAGATATGACTGAAAATTCACCCTTTCTGGAAAAGACCTGACACAAGGGGAATGGAAAGATTTGGTAAATGGACAAGGCAAGCCTGAGACTTCACACAGCACAATAAACCTTCACGCTTTGTTACCAAACATGCCGAGAGGGACAACATAGCTGGAATGCGGCGTTTTATCTGCCTGGAGTGTGGCATGCCATGAAAAAGGCCCTTTCTCTCACATAACTCAGGTTCAATTTGAATTTATCTCATGCACACTATGACTGTGGGAAAAAAAATCTCAGGTGTTACCAAAAATATGAATTAGAGTTTCATTCCAGAGATCTAATTGGAACAGAACCTTAATTAATGTCATTAGTAACAAATCGTTTATATCATGTCAATCAGTTCATCACATATATTGTATATTTCATTAGTCTACACAGGTATTAGGCAGTGGGTTGTATTTTAAACTCTATCTATATGTTTTTAGTAAATTCTGTACTGTAATGCTTTGTGATACAAATTGTATTGTGACCCATGTATCCTGATATATATTTTATTTGACGTCCTTGCCAAAACAAAGCCCTAATGCATAAACGCCTAAACATGAGACAACGCCAATCTCAACTCATACAGAATTAGGATTTAATCTAGCACTTTAAGGGCCCTATCTTGTGCCACCCGCTACCCGTTGCCACTATCCGCTACCCGTGAATTACACATTTAGGAGCTTCCACTATCCCTAAACGGTATCTTGCGGCCACACTACCCGCTGTACATTATGCCGACTCCGTCATTTGCGCCTGGAGGTGTGTCCGTGGGTGTGTTTTATTCCCTACAATTTCTATCTTGAGCACACACTTTAGGGAAAGCGGATAGCGGGTGCTCAGGACCACCCGCTATCCCATTTGGGCTTTTACAAGAGCGCGCCCAGGCTGCTTCAATGCGCGTCCCGACAGAGCCTCGCCACGCACGCGGTCGGACTGATACCAGGACGCCGCCGGAAAGGACTGAGTATATTACTCATATAGACTGTTTAGAGGAAAGACTGTTTTAATTGGACACTTACGCCAGCACGTTTTATTGTTTTATCATAAGCCAGCAGCTGTGCTATATTTTTATTCTTAATATTTTATTTGCCCAATCTACCTTGTCAATAAATGAGTTTACACATAGTTCCACCTCTGCCTCTTGTGTGTGTGTGTGGTGTGACCCGGGGATTTTACTCAATCAGTACAACCTTGTGACACGTCCACTTGGACACATGTGGCTCCACCTCCCGAATTAACTCGCCTATAATATAATATATAATATAATATATATAAAGCCACCTTGCTTTTGCCTCAGTTGAACCCCTGAGAAAATCTACCTCCCTCTCTCCATCGTGGGTTTAGGATTTAGGATTTAGGATAGCGCAGCCTGCCCTTAAAGGCAATGGCACCTGGCACACTGATTGGTTTAACTGGCGTAACGCCCAAAAACCTATGCATAATACAGCAGGTAGCGAAGGTGTTTTACGGATAACGGGAGGCGCGCAAGATAGCAACTTTTGCGGGGAAACGCCTCTTGCGCAATGCTAAATCCCCAAATAACGGGTTTAGGGACTCTGGCGCAAGATAGGGCCCTAAGTCTGATCAGACCTCATCCTGGTCAAAGTGGTGGAGCGTTGCCTCTAAGTTGGTGGAGTGCTGCTCGGTATTTGAGCGGACACTTGTCCTTGCTTCGACCTAACAGCTCTCTAGCTGTTACAGCTGTCAGGTCCACCTCAGACATTCTCCAACTCGCATTCTTACGTTCTGCGTGTGAGAAAGCAGGGCCAATTCCTGCTGCAGTGTCATCGCTTTGTGTTGTAAATTAACACTGACAAACAACCCTTGAGGCCGAGGCAGGTGATTTCCCACCTGCACGAAAAACCTTGACATCAGCAGCATTTGGCTCTAGCTCCCCGCTGTGCTTTCTGACTTCTTTCTCCTCGCCCTGTTGAGGCGGATGTGGGCAGAACGGGAGATTGGTAGAAATGGAGCGTAATGACACCTTGATAGGACTGTAATGGAATTTTGATTGGTGCACGGAGGCGGCGCAGATGAAGGCGTGGCGAATGCTGGCCGGATCGCCCTGTGATTTTACAGTTTTATGTGCGCTTGTAATCGCTGCTGACTCACCTGTGGAGTGTTTGCGCACCCTCTCCGAGCCCTTGAGCAGAGAGCCCTTCAGGTCTCCCAGCGACCTGGACGACCGCATCTCGGTCTGCTTGTCCCTGCTGTTCACCTGTAGGTACTGCACGGCCACAACAGGAAACAGAGGAGGAGGGGAAGACAGCGGTGAGAGAGAACGGGGTCAGAGAACAGCGGGACGGGAGAGGAAGTGAGGACGGCATTACATCATTGTCCAGTTACATCAGCGTGTCAATCAGTGGAGGAAGTCTGTGTCCTCCAAGTGTAAGTGTTTGATTTCAGCAAACAATAGTCCTGTAGTAGTGGAGTCATTACAAAATGAGTGTGTTGGTTTAAAAAAGAAAATGAGCTCATACATTATTTTACACCAACTGTTGGCTGACTAATTGACTTTCAGCTCAGTGGTTTAGTTGCTGTGTACTGTAAATCTTGTTGTAAACACTGAAAACAAACATCATACGGTATGTCTACAGTACAGTGATCATCATCATCCTCAGCTGCAGGTGTTTTCAGTCTGGCTGCAGTCACACACACACACACACACCGCATACTGCAGGGACTCACATGGTTGTTCTTGGGAGTTTTCAGCAATATCCTGAGCAGCCCGTTCACCCCTGTGCTGCAGCCCACCGTCAGCACCGCCCGGTCCAGGTCCTCCTGGGTCTTCAGAGGCAGCAGCAGCTGACAGGACAAGAAAACAGACATGGCGCTATGTTCCACAACGTTCCATAACAGCATTGTGCAAATAAATCAATACAAAGCTGGGCACAGCCTCGATATGCCTCTTTGGGGGATATTGTGAAATGAAGAAAAGTGGCCATTGCAGATCTGCTTCCAGGCAAGAAACTAGTTTTTACTATGCAGTTTGTTTCTTTTTTTTTTTTTTACATATATATAATGTATTAATTAGTGCTGAAATTATTAGTCAATCAATTACTCAGATAAAAGAAAGGTAAACTGTTAATAGTATAGTTTTCATTGCTTAGACTGAGGAAGCAATATGCAAAAATCTCTTAAGCCTCAACTTCCAATGAACATTGCAAGTTGAGCCCTACTGTTAACCTTAAATACTTGTTTTTAAATCGAAAAAAGCCCACACTGCTTACTTTTCACTGATATCTGAGTAAATGAGCTAATCCAGCTCTGATATATGTTTGGTAGCTGCATAAATCACATTTTCTGCTTCAGATCATCAAATTTCACTATCATGGGAAGGCATTTGCTAAAAAGCCAATCAGAAAGCTCTGCTGCCGATAAAAATCAGTTGAAAATTGCACACACTGTACACAATGCAGTGGAACGTGAGCAAATTATCAGTCACTTTGTTGTAATGCCCATCAGAGCCTCTTAACAAAGTCAGGATACACAACAGCAGCCAGAGATCTACAATCTAAACAGGATGTGTCATATCAGTCCGCTGCATGTCCACTCGCTGCTCTTGTACCTCCTTGTCCGTATAGAACATGTCCATCTGCTGGCCAAAGGCCTCTGTGACTTTCTGCAGCAGCTCCTTGATCTTCAGCGGCCTCTGGAACGGGATGATTCTGGGAAGCAGAGAAAAGCAGCGGGGATCAGGGCGAGCGGAACTGATACCTCGCTGAAACATTTATGAGCAGTGGACTGTGCGATGGACTGCTGAGGTTCAGCTCTCAGCTTGAGGTGAGATTTCAGCAAAGTTACCCGCTGACTGGCAGCCACCCCTGCCTATAATTAACACTTTATTAGAAATTGTGTTCATAAGACAGACAAAACACTGTCATAACCATGATAGCTGTCATGAACACTGATGATTCGTGCGTGTGTGTGGTGGGGGGGGCGTTATGGATCACTTGTGGCTGGTGACTGGGACACACTTTATTACTGATGTTAAATGTCACTCGGGCAATTATGTCACTGTCCCTGAAAAGTTTGTCTTTTTCATGAGAATTTGAGATGAGTGAACACACTGTCAGATTTACCAGGAAAGTGACTGAATGACACAAGTTAAAGTTCAAGTTTATTTAGAGCCCTTAATCACTGTTATATACCTGATGGCAGCAGTCATAAATATTCAACATTAATGCTGATGACAGCTGTCAAGTCACAGTCTTAGGAACTCAGCCTCAAATAAAGCGTGACCATTTACTTCCTGAGAGCTCTGTGTCATCTGTATTTTAGCATATATGACATAACAGGGCAAGAAGGGGGAAAAAAGGACAGTGAGTGTGTGTGTAAATAAGGGAAAGGCTTTAATAAATATGATGAATTCATTGCTTTCCTATTCTTTGTGGCTACACTGGTCTTGTGACAGATGGTGAAGCAAAAGAGGAACATGTCGATTTATTTTAAAGAATTTACTGATTGGACGAGCGTGTAGCCATCTCCTTCTAGCCCATTGCTGGGAGCATTTCTGTGCTAACAGGGGTAAAAAGGGCCGGGTCAGCCGGGTCAAGGACAGGAGCGAGTCGAGCCAGCAGGATGGCCAAGTGGCATTAATCAACCAAAGGAGGAGGATGCAGCAGAACTACCTCTCTGATGCATGTGTATGTCAGTGTTTATCTATGGTTTGTGTACGCTTTGCCCGTCTGACCTTATCAGTGAGTGTCTGCAGTGCACATATGCGTATTTAAGTTTGTGTGTGTGTGTGTGTGTGTGTGTGTGTGTGTGTGTGTGAAGCTGCACATGCATGAGTGTGCTTCCCAATCAGGGTGTGCATCAGCCACTGATTCAACACCGCTGGGCCTCTCCACTAAGCCAGCACAAAGGCAGATGGGAAACTTCCTGAGAGGAAAGGGGGAAAAAATCTGGAACAGCAGCAAAAGCAGCAGGAAGTGTGTCTTTCCCTCCTCTTTTAAAGAGTGACAGAATGAAAGATACGCAGTCCGACAGATATATTTACGGACGGAGAGAGCGAGAAAATGAAGGAGACAGCCTGGGAGAAAGAGGAGAAAGACGCGGACCGGGGCCCTTGCCATTAGCTCTTCTCCTCTTTCCCATCTATCCTGCATCTCCCACTCTCTCGTCCTCTGCTTTTGAAGAATCGGCTGCCTGCTATCTCCTCGTAGTAACCCGATAAAAGGGCTTGTTTTTATCCCATCATTTCCTCATCAGAGGCCAAGACACTCCCTATCTTAATGACGGCTCATTGGTCCCCCATTTGAGGAGAGGATTCTGGGAATTGGGAGGCCTGGAGATCAGAGGGCGAGCAGCAGCACGGCTAAATGCTCTCCGTCTCTGTTTATACGCAGTGATGATGTGTGTGATAAAAGGGCTGGAAGGAGCTGGAGGGACGTGGAGGAGGGGAGCATGAGGATGCTGCTCCGATTGATATGGCTTTCCTTCCTCTGCACAAGCATGCGGACACACACACACACACACACACACACACCACGAAAGCACACAAATACATGGTGTAAAAAGCATGCTTTCACACATGCCTGCACATTGACACTCTTACAGTCTCTCGCTCTCTCTCTCTCTCACACACACACACACACACACATATACACACACAATCACTCATATCCACTCAGAAAAAAAGGTCTGGCTGTGTTCCTTCACTCTCTGGCAAAAGACCCTGAGGCAGGGCCAGGGGAAGAGAGAGACACAGCTCCTATTTCCTGCCCCAAACCTTCAACACTTGCCAATAAAAAGAGACTCTGTCCAATTAGATTCCACTGTGGACTCTGCTGTGGACAGACAAGACGGTTATCCTGACTCAGGGAGTCCTATCACCTTAATTGAGGTGGAGGTTATTCAAAGCTAAAATGTGATTCGATTTGGTGGTGCAGTTCTTGTCGGTGGGTGACAATAACTCTGATGCAGCAACATGTAACAGTCGTGCAACTGCAACTAAACAATTTTTTTCCCCCCTGTAAACTGAGGATATCCTACTGATTTCCAAAACAAGGATCTGAATCAAAGTGAAACTGGTCTGAGCCTGGACGGTTGATGGTTGACATTTAACCAGTGAGCGTAATGGAGAGACAGCTAACGAAAAAAAAAAAAAATGACAAGAGGAGAAAGAGAAGCGTGAAGTGACACTGGGAATCGGGGGGAAAAAAAATGGGGGGAAAGAGGTTGCCTTTGAATTTTGTGAATGGCGTCTTCCAGAGCGAGTTCTCGTCTGTCTGTTCCAAGAGAGCAGTGCAGTGTGAGGGGAGATTGTGACTGAGACAGAGGAACAGAGGGAGGCAGAGACGGAGAGAGACAGGAACATGAAAAACTCGTCTCCTCCTCAGCAGTAGCCAATTAGGGCTGTGAAACAGAGGAGAAGCCCAGTGTGAAACCGTATTCTGCCTGAGAAGCATGCCGTTTCTCCTCACATTCTCACTCCGATGAGCTTGTGGCTTTCTAATCACGGCCTCGTTCAACCGAACCGATGCCCCCCTCTCTGTTTTATATTCTGATGAATCGAGGCGATTATTCTAGTACGTTCTGGTGTTTCTCCACCAAAGGGAGCATTCTGTGTTTGTCGTTTTCTCCCAAGGAGTTGTTCGCAGCTCAGTCAGTGCCTCTCTGCGGATCGTCCATGGCGGTGCTCATGGGGACCCGTCTGTGAACTCGGACCTCTCCCGGGATGTTTTGCTAAAAGCCTCGACAAGGACCTGAGAGACTCGGTCGCGCGCAGAGCCCATACATGGAACGATGGCGCCGCAGTCCCAGTGCAAACACAGCACAGTGCACCGCCAAATAAAGTCTCTCTCGCTCAAAAGCGCCCTTCTTGTAATTTATACTGGGCTCCTCGGCTTCAAAGTGCTGCGACATGGTAAACAAATTGTAAGGCACCTTGTTGGGAAAGAAAAAAAAAAAAAACGTGCTCGTAAGACTGTCTCCAGACGGAGTTACTGTAACCATGTGCATGCTCTGCCTCTTAAGTAACTGTGGCTGAAGCTGGTAGTGGGACAGAGGACAGATGACTGCGTCAGGTCGGGATGTGAAGGATACAGAGAGAGAAGGAGGGAGGGAGGGAGAGAGAGAGAGAGAGAGAGGGAGGGAGGGAGAGAGAGAGCATGGAGCATTAATACGGGGTGTGCCTGGGAGACTTGACGCTGAACTGAAATACTTGGCTCTCGCTCTTCATGCGTTCTCTCATTCTTTCTCCTTGGCTGTCTCTCTCTTTCCCGCTCTCTAACAGCCCATCTGAGTCTGAAACACAAGGCCTCGGCTAAATGTCAAAGCAGGAATTTTCCCTCTCTTTATGGCACTCTGGCATGTTACTGTGATTTCCCCTGGACACAGAATCCCATGCATGGCAAAGCATAACAAAAAGATCCGAACTGAGGAGTTTGGGCTTGGAAAGAGGAGGAGAAAAAAACAATAAGAAGGTTCCACCGTACCGTTTCTCTCTCTCATGCTCCAGCTTGACTCTTAAATCCTGTTGAAAGGAAAAATAACAACACAGAAGAGTTATGGCTGTGGAAAGTTAAACTGTTTCACGGCTGCATTTGGGAAATGGATTGCTGAAGAAATGAAAATGATAAGCTGTAAAAGTAATATAAATGCCACAACAGCGTTATTAATGATACGGCTGTGCAGTTTTGCGCATTTTGTGTAATTAAGGCACCACTTTCGGCACGGCACCACCGTCTTTGCTGTAACAGATATTTGCAAGACCTCTCGCGGTCGCTATGCAAAGATAAACACATGATCCTTCAACACAATGTCAAAGATACCATAAGAGAAAGAAAGGTTCCTATTCACAAAGGCAGCGCAGAAGGTGGCAGGAATCCAGAGGAGCCTGCATGTCTGCATGAGGTCACACTGATAAACCAACACTAGCATGTTATCAATAAGGGCTGGCGGGTGAAGACGAGGGGTTTACCGAGAAACACAGAGGACAGTGCCACTCGGAGCGGAAACTCTCTCTCCGCTCTCGCCAGTTTGTTTATGTCTCATCGTAAACATTGCTGCTTTAAGAGGATTTGCCAATTATCATTCCACAGACATGAGGGAACAAATGCACGAGGAAACGACTTCTACAGGAGGCACAAGGTGATTGGGAAGAATTAAAGCCTGTGTACACAGAGTTTTTCACTGTAAAAAAAAAAAAAAAATCCATTATAATCCAATAAATCTCGGATGGGGAAAACTTGCTGCTCGAAGATCATCAGTCAAGGTTTGAAAACTGGAGCTGAGTCTGTCCCCTAAGACATGGCTGCATATACGTTGTAGGCAAAGGACCAAAGATGACTCATGGACTTCAGTTGAAACCTATAATGTTCTTTAGCTTCATGTCAGGGGTGACTTCAAATTTAACTCTATAAATTGACTGAATCAACATATCATAATTTAGACCATATTTTACATTGTTATAATAAACAGGTCAGGGCTATTATGAGTACCTGTGACATGTAACAACCCACTAATTTATCCTATAATCTCAGCTCTGCCTCAAAGTGCAGTTTGTACCTCCACACCCTCACATTAGCGCCTGTAACGTGTGCCTGAGTGAGACGGAGGCGTACATCTACTCCTCTTAGTTGTGTCTTCCTCACGGCGAAGCAGCACAACCCTCATCCGTCACTGTCAGCCAGCAGCTGTCAGGATGTAGACGAATCAGGGAGGAAGTCAGGCCGAGGTGTCTGCGATAAAGTTTACACAATCACTCCGACGAGCGCAGCCACGCTCAGAGCAGACGTTTAAATATATCCTGAATCCTGTGATGCCTGCGGCGTGCGCGATGATGAAACGACTGACGAGCACAGTGGGTTTCAGAGCGAGGTCCGAGAGGCCCCGCACTGACAGGAACAGCTTCATTTCACTATAATTTAATTCTCTAGAGAGGTTCTAATACAAAAAAAATGAGTGATTTTAGCATTAATTTGACCACTGAACCTGTCAGTGTGCTAATGACATCTAAAGTTGTGCAAAAAAAAATAATACAGCTGAGAATTGTGGTATTATTTTTGCAGTACTGTATTGAATCTCCGGCCTCTCGTATCCAGTGTGTTTCAAATGATGTTTTGAGCTCGACATTTAAGTGCACAGTGATAAGAAGTGAGGCTTTGAATTAAATTCTTTTGAGTCCGTTTGTCGATTTACAATAAAGTGTTTTATATTTTAGTCGTCTGCCAAGATATTGCGCAGTAGGTTGTATTTTAAGCTCTTTTTACACATTTTCAGTCAATTCTTTACCAGATTGCAGTGTATCACGATACAAATTGTATTGTGAGTTGTATCTTGTGATATTTATTGTATTGTTGGGTCCTTGTTAATACCCAGTATGTGCAAAATGACGTCAAACGGGGGTTCTGTGCAAGTTAATTTAAGGGTGTGGAGCATGAAAATGGACTAAAACATGTGACGGCTCCGCGGGGGAACAGCATGAGCGGGTGTGACGTGTACCTGTTTGTAGAGCAGGGTTCTGTTCTTGGGCTTGTGGCTGTTGTGCTGGGTGTAGCAGCGACCCAGGGCTGCCAGGTCCTTCATGATGGAGTTCAGAGCCTCCTCATCATCTAGAGAGAGGAGACAGAGAAAAACAAACGTTGACGCGTGTCACATCCAATTAAGCTGTTCGACATGAGTTTACACAGAGAACGTCTCTGTTGCGGCACGATGACTAAGGGTTTTAACTCAGTGGAGGAAACATCGAGAAAGGGCCGATGCATACTCGTGGCTTTGTGGCCTGTGTGGCTTGCGTCGGTGGCTGTGTTGGCTCAGGCCAGGCGATGAGCTAACACCTGGCTCCCTACTTCCTGTTCCGATCCTATCTGGGGAGTTTCGACTATGGAAAGAATCCAGTGATTTCTCTCTGACATAATCACTATTCGAGCGGTGTCAAGGAACTAAAAATAAAGATAATAAATCACCCTGAAGTGTTTTCTCTTCGCCCACAGCAAAGCTCGGCTGAGGAACGCCCCTGATCTCTATCGCTATCTCTGTACTACGGCGTGAATAAGACGAGGAACTCTGCGGCTGTGTTTGGATTACGCTGCTGAGAGCCCTCAAATACTGTACGCTGCATACAAAAGCTATGAAAGTGCGAGGGTGATTAATAATGCAGAGCGTGTGTCTATGAGTGCGCGTGTCGCAGGGGGTGATGTGTGTATGAGCGCGCAGCCTGCAGCTTGGTCATTAAGCACTTCAAAGGGAATGGTGGAAAAGTATTTAACTTTATATCAACAGAGAGATTCCGAGAACACGGTTCCTCGGCTGAAATGTGCTCTCCCTCCCCATCGGACGAGGAATGATCTTTTTTTTTTTTTTTTTCTTCCCCTTTCCTTTGCCTGACGGATTCAGAATCAGAATCAACACGACCGGGATGTGGGCTTTGTAACCAGGCATGCGCAGATTCTGTCGGCTTTGATGGAGAAAGCGGCGTCTAAACGCGAACCGGTCGTGCGTGTTTAAAATACATAAATTCCTCCCTGGGAATCAAGACTTTAAAAATACACTTTACAATTCATACAGCGAACCAGCCAATGCGGACTGAAGCTGTTGAACTGCGCACCACTCCATCTCTGGCTCTCCATTTCTGACACACACACACACACACACACACACACACAGTCATGTGCAAGAGAGGCAATCATGCAGATGAGCATGTCAAGTATTACCATATCAAGAGACTTTAATAGAACCAATTATGTGAGTGCAGTGATTACAATATAAAGAAGAGGTTGTTGACCTCGGCTCCTGCCTGCCTCGGAGCAGAGCCCTGGGTGCATTCATTAACACTGTGTTCACCAGGGAGCCAGGCCAGGTGTGTGCTGCGCTACACAAACAGCACCTGCAGGAAAGACCGCATTCTTCACACGAGAAGGGATCTCAGTCTGTGAAAGACCACTGGGAATGTCATTCACATGGCAATTGGGTACTGTGTTGTGACTCTGTGTGTGTGTGTGTGTGTGTGTGTGTGTGTGTGTGTGTGTATTGGTAGTAGCAGGAGCAGATGGGGTCTGAGATGCCATTTGATCTCGTTCCCACTGTATGGCTCCCATCGCCAGCTGTTCCCCGACAGTGGGCCAGTCACTTGGGTTCACCCGGGGGTCACGCTATCCACACACACACTCAGCAGGTTGCACACATTGACGCACACTTGTACGAGGACAAATATGCACATGCACACGCACGCACGCACATACAAAACATGATGACATTCCCAATTAAAAGGTAGCTTCCACTCTGAGATCCTCATCAACATAAAAGTCATCTGCCTGCGATGATTATGGCACTCCAGGGGTTATTTTTTGTCGTCATTTATGCTTTCGGTGTACCACGCTTTCTCTTCATCTGCCTCAGTTGTTGATTTCCTACATTTCCCAGAATGCTTACTGCCTCCAGAACTTGTTGCATTCAGCTGAGGGTCACTGTGCTGGCAGACTGAGTAACACCGATTGCTGTATTGCAAGAAACAGTGCACTGCGCCCATTATGCAAACACAGCACGTCTTGTGTTTGCATTGTATTGTGGTGCACTGGATCTCCTGTCAATGGAGAATTTGGTCTCTGTGTATTTCTCCCTTTGTGTTTTCTGAATGTCGATGAAAAATGGCCGATCGAGCAGGAAGACTTCACTCTAAAGATCTCAAAAGACTGAAACCAGAACACGGCGTTTACTGTCAATGTTTTAGATAGCTGAATTTTTTTATTTTTTTAATCAAACTCTGTTGCTGCTGTAACACACAGTCACATCATCTGCATCTGGCCAGTTTATGTGGAGTAAAAAAAATATATATAGTGCCAGACAACAGAGCAGACTCATAAATGCAGTGTGTACACTGATGACTTATAGCAGCCGGCTGCCACGTCACTGCCAGACACTGACGCAACACGGAGCCGAGTGACAGTCTAAGGAGCACGGTGACCTGTTTGACAATCAGGCGCGAGCAGCAGGGGTGCAGCGAGGAGCGCCCCCCCCCCCTCCCCCTCTCTCAGCACACCCTTACTATTGTGATTTTCCTACAATAAATGACTAGCACACCAGAAATCCAGACCTCACAAACGTCTCCACACCCATCCAGTACCAAGTGATTGAGAGTGACGTATAATTTAAAGGGGTGTGTGTGTGTGTTTATCTTTATGCAGCAGTCTATCTAAGGTGTATTACTACTTGTGTGGTTTCTTTAACTGTGCGGCGAGCAGGTAATGGTATGAATAGCAAACAGGTACGGGAGCCTTTTGAGCTCGTCTATTCTTTCTCTGTGGCAGTGCTTAAGAGATAAGACGGGAGGGATGATAAAGGAAAAAAAAAAGGATGAAATCACACTAATGTAAACAAGCACACAGGTACTGAAAGGGAAACTCCTCTCAGCCACACACAATGCTCCTTATCGAAGAGGTTACATATTTGATACATTCACTCATAGCTGCAGGCTTAAACACTAGATGAAGGAAATGATGGAAATTCCCCACTGGGACCTGCAGAGTAAGACTGCCACACTTACAAAAGCTGTCAGCGGTGGAGGATGACTAACTGCTTGACCAGGCCTGTCCACTCCAACAGGAAGGAACTGACTCACTGTCTCTGTTCCCAACAGGGAGCTGGTTAACTGCATTATCCCACATCAGAAAATTAATGGCTTTTTGATTGAACTGAGTCAGAAATGGCAGGGAAATTGTGAATTTCTGCACAGGCTCTCCGCGGTCACACCAAGAAATGCACAGTTTCTAAATCAGGATTTTCACTGTGCGTCAAGCGGAATGATAGAAACGAACGTTACACCGCACAGCAAGAAAACGGCTGTGATTTATGGACCCACGGTGCCGTTATTTGGCTTCGGAGCGCTTGAATTATGCACTTTGCAGCAATTTTATGGTTATTTTTTTTGGAAAAATAAACAAACGGTTTCCATTGACTGCAGTGTTTTTGGAGAGGGCTGATATGAAGCTGCATCAGCTGCTTCACTATGTGGACACAGAAACTACACAAGTGAGGATTTCCATTCAACTATTTTTACGCAATCTTTGAATCTGAGCACAAGAGAACCCTTGCAAAAAAAAAAAAAAAAAAAAAAAAAAAAAAGGTTTTTACACTTGGCTCTCCGTCTTCTGAACCGTTTGCCCAACTTTGGCTACATTACCGACCTGCATTTGTGCACTTTTCAAAATACTTCTGATGAAAGGTATGAATGTATGTTTGAAAGTATGATGTGCAATATGTTTATGTCTCTCTCCTACTCTCTCTCTCTCCCTCTCACTCACTCTTTCTCTCTCTCTTACTCTCTCTTTCTCCCACTCTCTCTCTCTTACTCTCTCCTACTCTCTCTCTCTCTCTCTCTCTCTCTTACTCTCTCCTACTCTCTCTCTCTCTCTCTCTCCCTCTTACTCTCTTTCTCCCACTCTCTCTCTCTTACTCTCTCTCTCCCACTCTCTTTCTCTCCCACTCTCTCTCTCTCTTACTTTCTCTCCTACACACTCTCTCTCTCTCTCTCTCTCTCTCCTATTCTCTCTCTCTCTCTCTCACAGAGGCTCAACGGGCTCAGAGCTCTGGACTACCCTGCACACTCGCAGTCAAGGATACAAAACAAACAGCAGGGGCCTGTGGGGTGTGTGTGTGTGTGTGTGTGTGTGTGTGTGTGTGTGTGTGTTTGTGTGCGTCTGCTGCATGTAGTGCATGTGTAATAAGAAAAAAAAGGAAGAAATGGGGGGGTGGCAGCTTGTGTCCAGTGTGTGAGAAATGCGTGGTGAGCTGGCTATGACGGCTGCCTATAAATTAAGGTATTACATCACCGTGCCTGAGCCACGGCTGGTGCCAGGGCCTGGGCAGCCAAGGCTAACCACCGGCACAGTGGAAGGCAACCAACTAACACATTAACCGCCCAGCAGAGCCAGGGGCCATGAAAAAAACAGCCTCAAAAACCAAATGCAAAGCAAGTTCAAGAACTTTGTGAACCAGCATGGCTGACTTTTGTGATTGTTTGTTTGTTTGGTTGGTTGGTTGTTTTGGTATGTATAGACATGAAGTCACCAAAGTGAGATGGCTGGGGTGATTTCCTCTGATTTGTGCCTTAATGTGAAATATGACTGGCATGAGAAAAGGGGAAGTTCCAGGAAGCAAACTGGAGCTAGCTTTAGTACACAATGCTGCCTGATTGCTGAGAGTTGCATCATCATTTTGCATCTCCTTTTTCAGGCTGCTGCTGCTGCTGCTGCTGCTGTGAAAGTAGCGGGGGATGAAACCCAGTCAGGAACTAGCATTCAAGTTTTAGCCGCTAAAATGTGCTTAGAGTTTAATGGGGAGTGAGAGTGATTATACTGGAGCTAGAACTGGCAGCGGCAAGTGCACAGGAATCACACGAGCTAAAAACAGTGGGGAGCTGAAGGTTGAGCTCCTGAAGTTACAGGAGATAGTGCCCCGTGGTGTTTAAAGGGTTGCACTAGCTGTGAAGAGCGAGTGCTGTAAAGTGCTGGCTAACAAAGTCCAGTGAGGCGGTGTGTGTGTCTGTGTGTGTGTGTGTGTGTGTGTGTGTGAGGCAGGCTGCCTTGCTCAGGGGCCCCGTGAATGAAGACATTGAGGGGATTTCCTGGTGCGCAGAGACACATCATGGCAAAGGCATCCGGCAGGATTAGCAGCTGGAGCCAAACGTGTCCTCACTGCTGCAGCAGCAGCGCACAGACTGAGCTCACTGCCGTGGCTCTGACGCACAGCCACACACACACACACACACACACACACTCAAACACACATATACACCACACATAGCAATCAGCATATAGGCAACGCTCGACCTTGCCACCGAGTGAAACTGCAGTTGAGCTAATTTAACACCTAATAGGTATAATGTTCAAACCCTTGTAGTTAATCTTTCACTTGGCATAATGGCTCTGATGTAATCTCAGGTATTGTGAGTGGGTGTGACATGAGTTGCGCAATAAATGCTTGTACAAGGTCTATGCTGAAGGTCTTTTCACTGGGGAAATATCTGCAAACAAATCTTTCTGCTAAGTATCTGAAGGCTGTTGCATTCCTTGTGTCTCTCACTCGGCCTGTTTGGTTTTATTACCACTGGATTGTTAAGTAATGCAAACGCGTTGAGCTCTTATGAAGGGCCTTGTGTGCGCAGGCTGAGCATTAGTCAATACTGTTCACTCGGCAGGGGAGAACAGGGCCTACCTTGTGAGTTCCTATGCTGTCCGGGTCCATTTTGGAGACCGTCATCTGTGAAAACACAGCAACACGGTTACCTGCTGATCCCACTGGAAGGAACTAAACATTAAACAGCTGGTGGTGTACACTCCAAGTATGATGCATGGTACATTGTGTTTGGTTTGGAATGGAAACAATGGCCAAAAAATATTGATCCAATATTTTAAGCGCTGTTTGTGGAGGTCAGGCGTTTATGTAAGAGCACAGCACGGGGACAGATCTGCGAACATGCAAACATCTATTGTTCGAGAGATATCACAGTGAATGGAAGATGTGTGTATGCATGAGTATGTGTGTGTGTGTGTGTGAGTGAATGGGTTTGCATAGATGTCTGAGAATGTGTGTTCACAGGCCTGGCGTGTGCAAATACAAACAGACCCGCTGCGTTGTAATCTGCTGGTGTTTATGCTTTGAATATTAGGAGTATATCTGTGCACACTTTGAGCCCTTCTGCACGCACAATCAAGTTTCAGTGCGCAACTGCGGCAAAAAGTGGGGGCAAAAACAAAAAGGTATAAAAAACGACCAAAACAAGCGAGCACAAAATGGGCCATCTGGAGAATATAGAGCTGTTAAGTATTCTCTCTCACTTTTCCTCTCTCATACAAGCATATTTTTTTTCACACTCGTAAGCTGTGCCTGAGTACTGTTCCTGCTAGAGGAAGTGTGAAAGGTGTGTGTGTGTGTGTGTCTGAGTAAATGTGTATGCATGACCTGCATGGGCTCCTGCTACTTACCCATGTTTACTGTCATCATCAGGAAGTGGCCCTGTTGAACTCGAGCGCAGAGCTCAACTTCTCAAGCCTGGCAAAGACTTCACCCTGTCAACAACACAAAAACAAGACTTTTAATATCCATGTGCGGTGCCATTTTCCATAAACACTCTGCACATACAATTTCTATGATTGCTCAAAAAAAAAAAAAAAAAAGTGACACAACAGGACGCAGGTGGTAATTTCCACACAAAGCTCCCCCCCCCCATCAGCACCACTGCTTCTGTTATCAACAGGGTGTTGAGGCTAATAGCAACATCACAGTCCAGTGCGGCAACTGATGGTTATAGCTCCATCTCACTAGATTGCGGTGCCAAAATCTCCAAAGTACCCAGCTGTCTCTGCATTACAAAGAGCGAGCCAGCGCCAGTGGAGGAATTCCACAGTGTTTGATGATGGAGAAGCCTCGTGCCCTTGAGATACGGCGTGCAGGCGGTTCAACAAACACCCACGCCTGCCTCAGGTAAAGACCACGAGCACTTCAAAGACAAAGACGGAGGCTGATTTCTGCATTAAGTTGGCAAGCGCTGAGCAGAAAAGCTGTGTCACAACCCCGAGTGGAGCAATCGAAAAGACAGCCTTGTACTTCTGCCTTACGAGAGGACTGACAGCCGTTTTTGTTACACTGATGAGCACGCCTCACACAACGACTGCAAGACAGGAGAAAACCATACTACAGATTCCTTTGAGTAAATCAATTCCCAGGTCTCTGATTATCTATGCATGTTCTATTAAACTATCAATTCATACCACTGGCAACTGAGAAACATAAGCATCTCGTAAAAAAAGATGGGTTATCTCTGCACTGGGTTATCTCACTTATCTTTCTTTCACATGCATACTAAGTAAATCATTTGTTTTTTTTTTTCTTCTTCAAATAGAGGATTAGAAAAGAGGAACAGGAACTAGGCATCACTGCAGTATGATATAGTATTAAAATTTGTGCAGTGGGTATAAGCTTGCATGCTATCTAGTGTCAGGGCCATCTAAGGCTACTGCACTGCCACAGCTGCAGGTTTCAGAAAGCCAAAGTGAAGACGGTCTAAGGCCTTCTTGAAAATACCTGGAATTGAAATTGCGACCACTTAGGGGAAAAACAATGCTGGCAACAATTTATCATAATTAATAAACATTCTGAAACTATAAATGGGACGTCTAACATCAACAACAACAGGAAATAATTGCTCAGGGACAAGAAGTCCAATTGTGTTTAGTGAAGCACATATAATGAAAAAAAAAAACTTGTTTTGCATATTGCACCACTCTCTCTGTTTTGTATTACTGCAGACACGCAGCACAAAGATCCTGTTAGCGCATTGGGGGAAAAATAAGTCTTGAAATCTTGTTGCTATAGATTATAAACACAACTGTTGGCCTCCATGATTTGAGAGACATTACTTCTTGCATTTTAAATAAACATTTTGATCAAATAATTGAATAGTGCCAATTTATTGTTGTTCTATGATCAATAACTGTGTAAGGTACATACAGTGCAGTAATATTGAGTCATGAGTTTGTGGCTTGGCTTATGAAAAAAAACCTACCAAGGAAGCAGCATGCTCAGTATCAAAGCAATAATGACTGAGTCCAGACACATTTTGGATTTTTTTTTCTTTTACGTTAATATAAACAGGAGATTAAATGCGCCGTATTGAGAAACAAGTGCGGGGAAATAAACGTCTAAAGGCACGAGGAGTTTCTGGGAAGCCGACGGATGCGAGCAAAGGAAAGAAATGACAACCGGCAAACATTTGAGAAAGATAAACTCAAGAGCCAGCGGAGAGATTGAACGACAAGGCTTCCCCAGACACTTTCTCCGTCTGTATTTCTTTCTTGAAGCATCATTTAGTTTCTGTCTGCTGTCTCTGTGTGTGTGGGTGTGTGAGTGTGTGTGTGGGCGTGTGAGTGTGTGTGTGTGTGTGTGTTCTGACTGTGCTTTCAAAGTCTGAATTGAGGGCCAAAAATGTTGCCATGACAAAATGCATTATTTAAGTCAATATCAATAATTAATTTTGATATATATATCAAACAGCTATTGTCACATTTAAAAATGACTTTTTGCTTCTGTGTGAGATCTGAACAATCCAGAGAGCTAATAAAACAACAGAGTGTGCAGTTCCTGTGTGTGTCTCCTCACTTGTGATCTGAATTGATTGATTTTTTATCAGAGGAGAAATATATTGTGATCATCACTGTTATGGTTTTATTGCCCAGTCCTTCTCGCACCAGCCTTGTTTTTTGTCCCACACACACACACACACACACACTCAGCAGAGAGAGACGCTCCAGCCTGCCTCCAGAAAAACAAAGAGTTGCTGTACATGTCTGGGAAAAGGCTTTCATTAAGAGCAGCGAAGACGGCAACGGGAGCAACGTGTGGCCCGAGGGTCAAAGTCACAAGGTGCCAACACACCACGGATCCATGGAGGCACACAGTGAACTACTGTCAGCAGTCTGAATCACAAGAGCTCCGGGCTTTAAATCACAAACATACAGGGGGACAAAATACTGGGTCATAATACTTGAACCCATCATAACACTGTTGCTTTCATGTGTTTGGCAAAAAGTTTCATGACATCCTCTGCACTGGTCACACAGTGTAAACACAAAGATTGATTGGTCACCGTCTTCATTGAGTTTTTTTTTTAATTCCTTTGAAATTTTCTGCGACTGTGATGTCTCAGGCCACCGTGGGAAATCGAGACGAGACGATAATAAACAGAAAATAATAAATATCAGATCAGACTGCAGCAAGCAGTGCAGCTTTGAAACGAAGTGGTGTTGTTTTTTGCTTCATCAAGCACGATTTTTTTCTCCTTCCCTCTCACACATACACTGACACACACACTTGCACACACACACACACACACACACACACACACACACACACACACACACACATAAACAAATATAGTTCTAGCTCTCTGTCTCGCTACGTTGGTGTGACCCCCCCAACACACACACACACACACACACACACACACACACGTCCTCCCCATCAAAACATCAATGTCACAATCATATTATGTCAACAAATTTGTCAAAGTCAAAAAGTTAAAAAAAAAAAAAACTTTGTCTATTACAAGTCTGTGATACTCAATCATTGTATTTTCCTCTGAGGTTTCGTGCTGCAGACCTCCGAGTTGACTTCCATTAAGCTGCAGACCCCCATTTGAAGTGATTTTGTCCCTGATGTGAAAAAAATATTTTGATTTGTGTGAAATGTTAAATTGCTTAAGTGGCATACTTGAACTCTGCTGAATAGATTGAAAGTGGTGTGATTAAAATAGAATGTTAAAATAATCACTCACATTTTTTTTTTTTTTTTTTTTTTTTTTTTGTATTGTATCATTTTCAAGTGAATTAAATTATATTGAGATTAACCTACTCCTTGTTCTGCTGAGGACCCACTAGAGGCCCGTCAAGGACCCCTGGGGGCCTCCAAACCGCACTTTGAAAACCACTGTTATAGTCAACAAAATACATAATGAATGCCAAAGACCAGATGTACATTTTCAGGTAAATGTGGTTTGCAGAAGATAAATTTACAAAGAAAATTTGTATTTTATGGTTGTTTATGTTGTACAGAGGCATGCTGGGATTAGCTGATCAGGCTTGGCTGTTAGAATAATGGCTATAGAAATGAAGCTAGAACAAGCTAAGGGCTGACAGCTTTCTGAAAACAGCAATTTCTACCTGACACCTGAGAAAACCTTTCAAGAATATAAGAGCTGGAGTGTAGCACATCAATATTGTGGCTGTCTGTACCACTGGTACACTTTGATATGGACAAGCCACGGTGTCATTTCCAGAGGGGTTACGATAGGTCACACTGAAGCCCTGTATCAGGCTGTGCTAGAGGAGCTGCTGACCACACATGAAAGAGATGAGGAACAGCCACAAGACAGGTGGTCTTCTAACACCACTCCGCCAAGGCTGTTAATGCTGCACGCACACACACACTCACACACACTCACTGGGAAACAGTATAGCCCCTGTCTTATGCCAGCAAGTCACCAGATGGCCCATCTGTTTAGCCCCTCTGCCCAGCGTGATGCCAGGCTAGTGGTGCCCACTGATCGCCGGCCCAATTCTCCACACAATTCTTGGCAGGCGGGGGCTGTGACAGCCCCACTCGTTGGAGATCAAATGCTAATCGCCACTACTCTTGTTGCTCCGCAGCTACATTTCCTCCAGGAAAAGACTTGCTCTATAGTAGATAATTTGTGAGGAAAATCACGAAGAGGCAGGCAAGACCTCTTAGCAACTACGCACATCCAGAAGTACCTCACACACACTGGGGCGCACTTTACAGTCAGATATGGACAACATCACCAGTTGGACCACAGTGCCACTGGTGAAAGCCTGTCCTTTGTCTTCTGAATGACAGAGAATGTTAATTAAAAAGAGGATAGTGGAGGATGGGATTCCAGAGAAGGGATATGGGAATTGTATGAGCCAGACAAAGCACAGCCCAGTCCTCCAAACCACACAGTGCAATTTTATTTTTATTGGAATGATTTAGATGGAATCACAGCCAGGGCTGTGCACGCAGGCACGCATATGCATGCATGCACACACACAAACATACATATGCACTCACGTCTTTCAGCTCTGTTACATCACTCGGTTACAAAGTGAGCAGTGGAGTGCTAGCTGTGGGGCTCTGAGGGTAATTCCCCTTCTGCTGGGGCCAGACTAGAGAAGAGGAGGAGGGCTGCTCCCCAGCTGCCCAGTGGCCCGAACAGTATGACCTCATGTCTGACATCACTGTTGTGGAGCCCCAAAGAAGTGGCCATTTCAGGGGTCAAATTATTTATTGACAGGATGCTTGCTGGACTCACTGAGCCTCCATTCACCAACAGAGTTTGATCAATGAGGCTATGATCCGGGGTCAGGGCACAAAGCATTGATGGAAGACATTAAAAGCTGATAGCAGTATTACTGAGTCATGTGGCTCGTCACTACCAGCTGATTTCAGTGGTAGCGCCCCCTCTCTGCTGTAGGTGTGAAGATCAGTGCAATCAGCTGGTGTTGTGATCGATCAGCACCCTGCACACTCTTGGGCCTCAGTGATATATGGTTAAGAACAACCCGCTTAAAGTACAAGGCTTAGAATCACAATTAAGGTGTGCTGCTGACTTGATAACATCCCACATTCGTTTTAAAGGAAGTCCTCACCCAAAATACAAAAAGGAGAAATTTTCCCACTGGTGTAATCTATCCACCCAGATCGTCTCTGCATGATTTGGCGAGGTTTCCAGTCTGCCACAATCTTCCCTGTCTCCTGGCACCAAAATACAATGGGGCTGGATGGGTATTGACTTGTGGAGCTCAAAGTGTCAGAAATTTACATGTGAAAAGCTCTTTCCAAAAACAATGACACAGATACCCAGCATAATCCAAATCCTTCAAGGGCAAAGAATTTGGTTGGAAACTATTTCCTGGCCAAAAACACTGGCAAACTGTATCTATCAGTCTCTTATTCATATTCATTTGGGGTGAACAGATATAGTTTGCTGGTGTTCTTTGGCAGGAAATAGTTCCCAGAGAAACTCTTTCCCCAAAAGGACTGTGCATTATGCCAGGTGTGTGTGCCATTGTTTTTGGAGAGAGCTGAGTTTTTCACATTTATTTTTTTGACCATGAGTGCCACAAAATAATACACATCCAGCTCCACTGTATTGAGGTGAAGGTCATGCCAGACTAGAAACCTCAACAAATCACAACAATAAGTCACTATCTGAATGGGCAGACTGCACTAGTGGGAAAATATCTTTTTTGCATTTTGGGTGAACTGCTCCTTTGACACACTGCTGCACAGACAATATGAAACCAGCGAGACCTTTTCACCTCTTTCAGGTTGCAAAATCACAACATTCAAAGCACTTATTGCCACCTACATAACAACACCTGTCTGTGCTGTTCGTGACATCACTTATAAAGCATACTATGTGAAGCCGGATTGGGACGCCACTAAGGAGCAGTGAGCTGGTCACAATACCCGGTAGGCTGTCTGGATCGCAGCATAGACAGGAAGCAAAGGGTGATTTGTTCTCTGCAGTTGCTAAGGTGACTTGGTCTATTAAAAAGGTCAGTAGTGGGGGTGTCCTGTCTGCTAAATGCTGCCCTAGGTCGTACTGTAGCCACCCGAGATGAGTCAGAGGGGTTTGCGCTGCCAGATTCTGGGAAGTGAGACAATATCTCCTCCTGCACACTAGGCCTGCTGAGGGAGTTTCATGACTCTGACTCTGTGTGGGGCTTTAGCACTTATCTATCATAACCTTGGCTTCTCTTACTTGAGAAAAAAACTGTCTCACAGGATGCACTGGTGACATAAATGATCCAGCTGCTTATGGTAGAGAATTCACTCGGATGCAAGACTTAAGTACTCCTTCAAGAACAACCACCTAAGAGGATTCTTCTTCCCTTATCTTATACACCTACCAGTTACTTCAGTAAAAGGGGATTTCATTTTAGATTTGATGCCCTAATTTGCAGCTTTGTGTCTGCAGTTTCAAGTGTAAATGTCTGCAAAATCAGACAGAGTGCACTAGGGTGCCAAGCACAGAAGGGAACTGGATCTCTTCATCTTAGGGAGCAGCAGTGATTTTTATCACTTCGATTTTTTACCCTATGAAATCCCAAGGAGAAAGTGGGTGGGTGGAGAAATCTGGGCATCAAGGACAGTATTTCTGAAGGGGTCCAAGAACAGTGGAGGGAGATGTACTACATCAACTCAATCCACTGGTAACAATCAGAAATGGCTCAGAGTAAGAGGATATTCTTCAGTGGATGTGCTGGTTGTATAGCTGAGAGATAAGTAGATCTGTGTGCCATTATCATCCACCACACCACGCTGGCTAAAAATAGCCAGATGATGGAGTTACTCTCCTGCTGTCCACAATACATCAACTCCCTGGCTCAATAGAAACATATTTCCCCTAGATAGGAATCTAAGCACCATCTGTAAAGTAAGCTGTCTTTTCCATTATGCCGTGACATGCTATTACAAGCACATTCATTCATTGTGTTGCTCCACCCAAATGCAGCCATGCAGAGACAGCTCATAGACTTAAACCCATTTCATGAGACCAAATGTCAAACAGCTGCAGTTCAGAAACAGGCATGAAGGTATTTCTACTTTGCCACTAAGCCACTTATCCATGAAGTGTTTCCCAGTTCTGGGTGCTTGATACACAAGAAGTAAAGTGAGTGTGGCCAAAAAAAAAAAAAAAAAAAAAAAAAAATCAAAATTTCACAAACTCCTTCTTGACAGTTTCATTCAACCCACTCCATTCAGCTCCATTCAAGGAGTAAGAGCACATGAACAATCCAGAAAAAAGGATTTGTTACAAGTGCTGGTATTTCTCACGACTCGCTCCATACACAAACTTGGCCTTGATGCTTATGCATGAGTCTCTGGCTCTGCTGCTGCTGATGAAGGCAGTGTACTTACGGTCAGAGCGGCCGTGCAGACAAAGCCCAATCAAGACTGTTTCCTTTTGGTTTATGTGAAGGAGGGGGCAGAAACCCGCTGGACAAACCACAACTTGGATAAAAATAAACAGCCTGTGCATAAGAAACATGCACACATCCACCACCCCTGCGCCTGTGAGAGCCGAAGTCCTCTGACACCTTATGACACATTGGACTTGTTTTCTAAAGTAACCAGGCAACTTCTTAACAGGCCTGTGAGCGAAGATAGTCAGCCCGCCTGAATGAGTCACACTGACCTTTGACCTACAGCCCTCTGGTCAGTGGGCGTCCGGTCTGGTTAGACTTGTGTGAATTCAGCATGAGATAACCAGCTAATAGTCTGACACAACACACACCAAAATAAAACATAGGACTAATGCTGTTGCCATGGCTACCAGCTCCTAAACAGTTCCTCTCTCATGACTCCTTCAGCATGAGGGTGAAGAGGTTGTGTTCACTCTAAAACAAGAATAATAATAATGATAATAATCAAATAAGACACTCACATGATTATTTGTGTCGGAGCCAAAATGAAACTGTAGTGGAAGTTGACAGCAGGGCATTAAAGGAAAGTTATGAGATGAGGATGCCTGCATTTTGTAGGAATGTAGCCTGCATGAGCTCACTGCAGTAAATGAAATGCTATAATTCAAACACTCCTTTCAATAATAAGACAGACTGTGGATGTCTTATTTGTAGAAAACCAAGACTCTGAACAGCTTTTTTTTTCCATAGGCTTTTATCAAATCCCATAAAACGAGACGCCCTGAAAGTCTCCGCCAACAGGCTACACGCTGACCTTGCAACAGCTTGAGCTGAGAGGCACAAAGTTACAAGCCTGTAAGAGGAGCGATAAACTCTGGTTTCAAACCACTTTTTTCATCTGTCCCATCAAAACAGAATTAGAAACCGGCACTTCCGTCTCTGGTTGGCATTTACTGTGGGATCCAGTGGTGTTATCAGCCAAATGGACTGTTTTGCTTGAGGCACACCAACCATATCTGTGGGCGGTTTCCACTTTGACAGTTTTGACTCTCACTCCCTCCTGGTCTGCCAATAGCCAGCTTTAAGGCTTTTTCACAGCCCCGGGGGCAGGCTAAGGTGCTGATAAATGAATCCATCACAGGCCCCTGTGAGTGCAATTCAAACAGATTTGATTTGATGAACATAACAGGCTCATTAAAATCTAATTTGGTGGGATGTTTCGGATGTGTGCTGCCTTAGGAGAGGAGCTCCGGCCCTGGATTAAGTTCAAGATCCCCCCCCTCCTTTCATCCTAAAAATGGCCTGTGTATGTTTGTGTACCATGTATCCTTTGAAAAGGGATGGCTAGAGATAGGCTGGAACAGGCTTCTAAGTACAGCAACCCAGGAAGACACGGTTGGAAAGAAAACAGAAAAAGAAAACATGAGGACGACTCTTCCGGACATGGGTTGAGGATTCCTCCCTCCAATGAAAACACCGGTTTACTTGACCACAGCCTCTGAATCACAGAGGTCTGGAAGACTGACAGCAGAGAAAGACAGAGGAGAGATGTTCTCACAGGCCAGGAGTGAGTCTAGGAAAGTCACACAATGACTTTCCAGAACTTCACTCTCACCTCCTGATAAGTGAGTTGAATATTACTGAAAGAACTGAAGCACACATTGGCAAAAAAGTACATCTACAAATTTGCTTTGCATTGGTGATAAATAATCACGAGCAATTAAGTGCAACCCATTAATCTCTCAAGAAAACATGGATCATGACTGGAAAGAGTTGCATGTGGATCTGTCCAAATTTTATTATTACAAGGTTGAGGGCACACTTGCAAATTGTGTTTAAATCTATTTGGGTTCGTCTAGGTAACACTTACACTTGCTGCAAGAAATAGACACACTGCATTATGACTGTGTGCACTATTTGAATACCAGTTGTGGGCTAAAATGAGCACATTGATTCCATTTGAATTGCATGAGAAAGTCAGTTGGACTCTCGTGGCATTTGATTGGACAGTCACAGATATGAAATACAAGTCTAAAGGCAATGCTCTGAATAACTGGCACAAAACAAATGGAAAAATGCTTGAGGTTAGACTCTTACCTTGTTATCTGTGCGTCCCCATTCTTGAGGAAACACTGGATTTGGCTGCAGAATTTGTGTTGTTGAAGTAATTAGTGCAAGTTATCAAAAATAAAGGACAGGAATAGCGGGGGGGAAAAAATCCAACAGATACAGAGCAAGCCTTCCCAAAACAGTAGGCTAATATCCGGAAACTGCGCTCAGTTATGGAGCGCAGAAATCACAAAACACACGGGATCTACTCAGGCTTGCAAGATCTTCTCTCCTCCTCGGTGAATATAATCCAGGGATGACGGTCGTATTTACAGAAAAGAAAAGATTGCAACGGCTCTCGGTTCAGAGTAAAGTTTTTCTTCCCCCTCCCAGCCGTTTACCCTCCGCTTTGCTTGTCTCTCCCCTCCACACTACAGTGCGGAGCTGCGAGTTTTTCCATGGAGCTGTGCCTCTGATGTCAGCAATAACGTGAGCTTCAGGAAGTGGTGACGCTCTCCGGTGCGCTCGTTTCCAAGGCGGCCGTGCCGAACTGCAGGATCTGCACCGCCCCCCTCTGGACACCTGGAGCACTTACAACACGGGTTGCAATTTTTAGAGGAGAGAGTTGGCAGGCAAAATATCTCTCAGAATGAGGCAGATGCTGATTCGATGTATTCTGTTTTATTCTATTCTAGACAACATCTTCCAGTCCTGCAGAATAACATCACCACCTCTTGCAACCTGGTGAACAGCCTCCCTTTTCCTCTTTTCCTCCCCCTTTCCTCTCTCCCTCTCCTGCTCCTGCCTTCCCACCACCCACTCTCCTCCTATCACCCCTTCACTCTCCCCCTTTTGTCACGAGCAGCCAGGTGAGACAGCAGCTTGCCAGGACCTGATGACATCAACCTGTGGGTGCTCAAGGTGTGTGCAGACCTGCTGGCAGGAGTGTTCAAGCATCTTTTTGACCTCTCCCTGAGGATGAAAAAGGTGCCAAAGATCTGGAAGCTATCCTGCATAGTCCTGGTGCCCAAGAGGGAACATGTCATGAAGACTTTTGAGAGGGTCTATGGCACCTCAGGCCCATGCGGCGCAACAACCTGGATGTAGTGCAGTTTGTGCACCAGGTTGACATCGGTGTGGAGGACGCCATCATCTGTCTGATTCACAGAGCTTACACACACACCTGGAGAAGCCACAAAGCAACTCTTCAACTCAGGAACATGCCACTTACAGAAGTTCTCAGATGACTCCTCCTCCCTCCCCCTGTAGTCTGTGATACAGCCGACAATGGGGCAGGGTACAGGGGTACAAGGACCTAGTTGAGAATTTCATAGCATGGTGTGACAGCAACCACCTTCAGCTCAACATCAGGAAATCCAAGCCACATGCCTCAAAACCCCTGGGCGGCTCTTTAGTGCCATCAGCCATCAGTTTCTACAACACCAGGGCACCCAGTAACTCCTACCTTCACTGATTCAGACATACAACCACACACTACCCACAGATAAACAGCCACCACCAAAGATTTTGCACGTGTACAGGTAATGTACAAGTGTACTGTATGTATATTTTAGAAACAGTTTCAATATCCCGATGTGAGGCGCCACAAAGGGACAAAGGGTCGGTAGTGTTTTTCCTGATCCCTGCCACCCAGTACCAGGTATCAGGAACCGCATGGACACTAAACCAATCCTGATCCATAGCATGCAGTGCTTCAGAAGCAGGATTTACAGTTAGTTAACATAACTTGTAATGGCTAGGTCACAACTGGATGGGCTTATATATACAGCACATACCCATGACCCTTGCACTTGTGCATAATGTACTATATACACACAGACACAGCAGATGTATGTACTGATGGAGCTACTGTGTCTTATTCCTATTTTATCTCATCCTACCATTTTTGTATTTCTTGCTTTGATGTTAAGTTTGATGTCAGCTGCTGTTGTGTTATTTGAATTTCCTCCTTAGGGGACCAGTAAAGGTAAATCTAAACTAAATTATTCTGGTTCAACTGCATACCAGTGTGTCCTGAAAGTCCCCCTGCAAAAACAGCTCCAATAAATATGTTGCATCAAATGTTAGAAGGACATTGTAAGCATCAGCAAACAGCAAAACTAAAATCTCATGAATTTACTGTATAGTCAAAAGTACATTGTATAGTTTCAGTGACACTGAAGATGCCATTGTGAAACCACAAGACACATGAGGACATATCACACCACCTCTGTATACATATGTACATTTCTGCCATCTACAAGAACACATCAATAAGCGAAAATGAGAGAAATTCGTGCGCTTTCCTTACTGGCGCGAAGAAGTTTGTCCCTCTTCACTTCTCGTCCAAAGGATCATAACAAGGAAGTCGTTGTTGTGTCATTATTATTTTTGATCCAAACTCCAGCTGATTACACTGTCTTTGCAGCGGAGTGCCACTGCTATCGAGCCAATTTGTGCCTTTGTATGTTAACATATTAGTCGAGTCATTAAGTAAACTACAATGCAGCGAGTCAAGACGATACTTGGCCATTTGTCCCCCTCGTACACCTGTGAAAACACCTTTGAACCGAGACGGGACTTATCGGGCGGTGAGTGCGGAGCGGCTGCGGCTGCGGGTCCAGAGGACATCGTGGTGGTTCACGGCTTGAGGACGGCGATCGGGAAAGCTAAGAGAGGATCATTTAAGGTAAAGTTGGATTAGCTTGTGGACTTTGGCCCACTGCAGGAACTTTTAGGTGGGCTGCTTTCTGAGAGCAGATCAATTAGTAACACACAATGCACCAACACCGCTAAAAATATGAGATACTAACCGCATTACTGCTTTCCCGTGGTGGAAAGAGTACTACACACTGATACTCAAGTAGATTGTACTGTTAAAAGTACTTAAAGTAAACAGTACAGTATTTGGAGTAAAGGTTGGCTTTATTCCTCTTTTTTCCACTCTTATTCCACATTTTCCAGTTGAGTCTAAATGCTACCATCTGCAATTTTTCATCGTGCACCTTTTATTGTGAAATTTGGAAATGACAAAAAACAAACAAACAAAAACAGATTCCTCTTCTCATCTCTACTGACTGACATTTTATTATGAAAAGTTCCAAATGTGCCATTGATCTTTGCTTCTCTGTAATGGATGGGATTTAAAATGTAGAGAAGTACAAGTACATGTAGTCAAGTAAAATTACTGACTTAAAAGTACAAGTACACAAAAAGTAATTGGTTACTCCACCTCTGCTGCTCTGTGGTGTATTGCATTCATGTGTGAATTGTGTTTCATGTGGATGACAGCAGCTGCTTTCTGTCCCCCCCTGTGCTGTCAGGACACCACGCCTGACGAGATGCTGAGCGCTGTGATGGCAGCGGTCCTCAGGGATGTGGGACTGTCACCCAATAAACTGGGAGACGTGTGTGTAGGTGAGGCAACAAGCCCGTCCTCGTCATCAACCCTGAGCATCATGACTTTTTCACATATCACTCCAGTTCTTACAGTTTTGCTCCAGGCTGATTTGCTGCAATTGAAGCAGCTCAATGCAATCATAATAAATATTACACGGTCAGTCTAGCTGGTTATTTACACCGTGGTGGTGTACGTTGTTGACAGTTCTTCTGTACTAGTTGCACTTGTAGTGTTTCTATCCTTTTAGCATGTTAGAAACTGTGGTTATTTGAATATATTGCAGTATCTAGGGCAGCACAATCCATATTGTACTCATTTAAAAAAATAGTAAACATTACTACATTATTCTCTAGTGTGTATTGCAGCTTATTATAGAATTATATGGGATTTTACTATAGGGAAATTTAGTTATAAGGCAGCCTATCATTGTTGTGCATCCTGCCTTCATTTGCATGTTACTCCACAGGTAATGTGCTGCAGCCTGGGGCCGGCGCTCTGATGGCCAGAGTAGCACACTTTCTCAGGTTAGAATGTTCAGCGCTTCACACACTTATTAATCTCCCTTTAGAGTTAATAATAATTTTTTAAAAAAGCAAAATTTCATGACGGGTTTCTGACTGCTGTATATTGATTCCAGCGGGTTTCCAGATGCTGTGCCTGTGTACACCGTCAACAGACAGTGCTCCTCTGGGTTGCAGGCTCTGTTTAACATAGCAGGTAAAAACTACTGCAATGGAATAAAGCAGAAATGCCACCAAAAATAAACTTCATGATTCAGTAGTCACTCAGTCTTCACATAATGACTTAAAAGTGAGCACATGAACACTATTTACAACCTTTCCTTCCATGTTGTGTCTGCAGGAGCCATTAGGACGGGGTCCATTGACATGGGCCTTGCCTGTGGGTAAGCAGAGAGCAAACTTGTAACCTTGAGACAAGCTGTAACAAGAATCAATATGTAGTCAATAATACAATTTTCAGAACAATAACAATACCAGTGTTTTTTTGCACCAGCAGTATCAACACACCCCGACTCCTCACTCAGTGTTGATTTTCTAATGCAACCTTAAAATGTATGTTTAAATACTGAAACTCTTCACGTTGCAGTCATGCTTACAGGACTGTAAACAAATATACGAGCACACATTCACACCATTGTATTCATTGTTACAGCAGGATGTTTCATACAGTTCCTTTAATGTGAAATCAATATATCGTGTCCTACTTAACAGGCTGATGTTGCACTTAATGCCTTCTAATGTGTTTAAATACTTGAAACACAGAGTTTAGAGATAAAGGAGTAGGTGCTCTGGTGTCTAATCAGGTATTGAGAGCTGGGGTGTATATCCCTGCTCCTGACAAAACCAAGGCCCCAGTGACCATGTGTCTGTGTTTCTGTGTTGGTGGCAGCGTGGAGAGCATGTCATTGCGATCAATAGGAAGCCCAGGCGATGTGAGCTCCAGGCTGATGGACAATGAAAAGGCCAGGGACTGTATCATCCCAATGGGGTGAGACCTCTGCTGAGTTTTTTTTTCTGCACCTGTATCTTTTATGTAGAGATGTTTTAATGTTTTAATTCATTTGAAAAGCGTCAGGACTGTTCTGCCTTTTGTATTGTGTGGGCAACAGGAGGCACACAAAAGGCCCGCCTGTTTACCTGTGTGTTCTCAACAGCGGGCACAAGCAAAATACAGGGACAGCACTGGAGGCTTCTTTCTCTCCTCTTTTGAGCGTATTAGACCAGGCTATCAGAATAACAAATGCTGTGCTGACCTTGGCCTCAGTGATGCTCTCTTCAGATTAGTTCCACACAGCACTGTTTTATTGTGATCAGACATGCCTTTGCTCTGTATAAGACTGCTCGAGTGCAGTGAATATCAATTGGACATTTGCATCTCTCTGTGGATTTGCAGTGCTTGTAGATGTCGGCGCCTCTGAACTGTGGTGTAGATGAACACCACAGGCAGCTGTTATGAACAATAACACTCAGTGTGTGTGTGTATGTGTGTGTGTGTGTCTCTGTCTCTTCCTTGTGTTTTTTGCAGCATCACCTCAGAGAATGTAGCAGAGAGATTCGGGGTCTCCAGAGAAAAGCAGGATGCCTTCGCTTTCAATTCTCAGCAAAAGTAATAAAGCTATTTTTTTTCATATTGCATAACAGATTATCAGCATCACATTTTTATGTCCAGTCACCATGGTGTATGATATTCAGAACATGATGTGTCTGTGTGTAGACACATCTTTGTGACTGCAGTAATTTAAGAATACAATTGATGGAAGCATCATACTTTAACCACAGATTCAGCTTACAGAGCAGATGATCTGATTAGATTTGGGAGCATCTTGTCCCATAAATGTTCTTATCAATCAGAATTCAATCATATTTCTTGAAACTACAAATATCTAACTATACCTTAACTGCTTAATACTTTAAGGTGGAGTTCATATAATTACCATTTAATAATTTGAAGATAAGAACGTTATCATAGAAATCTTTGCTAATTAATGCATTAAAAGGATTAAGTAATGATCTCATTAGTTAGCTCAACTGGTTATATTCATGATATTATATTTATGATATTATATTTATGATGGTTATAGTGGGATATTAGGTCAAGTGTTTTGAAACTTTCTTTTGAAACATATATGAAGTGGCATTGCCATGATATATGAAAAGATATTTTGGTTAGTTTTAAATTATTTAAATGTCATACTTAAATATTGACAAATAGATTCAAAGTGGATTCCATCATAACAATTTCTGGTGAATTAAATTATGATAAAATTAAGGATTCCCTGGAAGTGTCTCAAGGACACCCGGTGGTCCCTGGACTCCACTTTGATGGCAGCTCAAGTGCGTCTTATTTAGAGTGTTTTTATGAATAACACACAAGTTCTACCATGGTGCTCCAACAGAGCCAGCAGGGCACAGAAGATGGGACTGTTCGATCAGGAGATTGTTCCGGTCACCACCAAGTTTGTGGACGACGAGGGCAAAGAGCGAGTTGTGACGGTAACCAGGGATGACGGGATCAGACCTGGAACAACACTGGCGGGCCTGTCGAAGCTCCGACCGGCCTTCAAACCAGATGGCAGCACCACGGCAGGTGTGGCAGCAGTAATCCTGTAATTGTCAGTCCACCGTGCAAGATAAATGCATCTCACTCAGCAGTTGCTAACACACACACACACACACAAACATGTACTCTGTCCTAGGTAACTCCAGCCAGGTGAGTGATGGAGCGGCAGCAGTGTTGGTGGGTCGCAGGTCTGCGGTTGAGGCTTGTGGTCTGCCGGTGCTGGGGGTCCTGAGGGGCAGTGCGGTGGTCGGGGTGCCCCCTGATGTTATGGGCATTGGACCAGCCTATGCCATCCCTGCTGCACTGGAGCTGGCAGGTAAGATGTGTGTGTGTTTGTGTGTGTAGGGACATGTTTGTCAGTTTATGTGTATCCTGCAGGGGCTGTTTTTGATGTTCAGTCCTTTCCTCCCCTTAGGGCTGACTGTGGCTGATATTGATGTGTTTGAAATCAATGAAGCCTTTGCCAGTCAGGTGAGCTCCATAGGACTATGAAAAGCTCAGAAACGCGGGTTCCTTTTAAACCCTCCAGATCAAACGTTTTGGTAATGTTGATGGATTTCCTGCGCTAAATCCAGCAGCTTGTCTGTGTCTGTCAAACTGATGCAACAGTAGAAAAGCCGGGAGGTTTTCTCTAAATGCATGCGTGTTTGTTGATGTGCGTCAGGCTGTGTATTGTGTGGAGAAGCTGGGAATCCCAATGGAGAAAGTGAACCCTAATGGAGGAGCCATCGCATTGGGTCATCCTCTAGGCTGCACCGGGGCTCGTCAGGTTGTGACGCTGCTCAATGAGCTCAAACGCAGAGGCAAAAGGTCAGTGTGCAGCTGACCACATGCAGAGCTGCTGTCCAAGACTCATTTCATCCAAACCTCATAGCACAATCATGCAATATTAACATCCAACAGGCTTTTTTTTTTTTTTTTAAAGTCTCCTTCTCATGTGGTTTCCTGTTCTGAATGTTTGTCTCTAGAGCTTATGGCGTGGTGTCCATGTGCATTGGGACTGGAATGGGAGCAGCTGCTGTCTTTGAATATCCTGGACCGTAGGAAGAGACAAAAATCCAAGGAGACTTGTTGCTATAATTAGAGCGAGTGATTTAAAGCACTTTGAGGCGCCACTAAGTGAAAGTGGTTTGGCCGTTAATTGTGAAAGTTTTGCAGGGAATCTCCACTTAAGTGTCCTCAGCTCCTCGTAGCATTGATTACCATAAAAGCCTATATTTCCTATCGCCGGTCATTTCAAATTGCGATTGATTTAAAGTGCTTCAATTTAACAATATACATTATAACAACATAACAGTCCACTCTTATGTTTAACTGCATGAATCATGCATTAATATGTGATGAATAAGGATCTTTTAAACATTTAATTTATAGCATCTTGGGACCAATCCAACCTGGAGATGATGTTGTGTTTGCAAATGGATGTGATGCAATGATTGTCTGTCCCTATGCTCATCTGAAACTGTGATGACTTTTTAAATAATTGTAGAACTCCGTTAAACAGAGGAACAGATTGTTACAGTACAGATTTTCTTTGTGATGAGTGATGAGTTGTTAATTTAACAATATACCTCTATTAAAAGAACACAGAAGAAACTTTTTATGTCAAAATCTCATTACTTTTTCACTCTGGACAATGGAGAATATTTGGTGACATCACTGTGTACTGTGTAACAGTCCTGCCCCTCAGCCCTTGTCTTTCTAATTTAAATGTTATGACCTGCCCCAGTAGCTATCCTCATTCAAAAGGAAATACACCTTGTCAAGGAAGGAAGATGGTAGCAAAATTTGGTACATGTGTTATATTATTTTTAACAAATTTAAAAAAAAAAAAAGAGACCTTACAAGAGACCTCATTAGTATATTTATTGACATGTATTTATATGAAACTGTTATCCTTCAGTTATAGTTTGAAGTTATACAAAAGTATTTCAAATAAATAGATTAAAATGGACCGATAAAACAGCAGGTGGTCATTATGGTTGGGAGCTCGTACAGGTCAGTCATGAGGAAACCTGGCTTGACCTGTGCACTTCACATAAGGAGCCTCTGCCCTGGAGCTGCAGAGTGAGGGGCGTCTTCACCAGGACAGCCTGGACTATCACCGTGGCTGTGAACTCTCTCTCCTCACTGAAACAAACATAACATGTCAAAATCTCAGAGGCCATGTGCCTAACCATGTGTTGGATTCGGTTTTATAATGTTACAGTTTGTATCTGTACAATTTAAGCTTCTTAGTGTCTCAGCAGTTCAGTTCCATACTTCTTCAAACACGATGTATGTGTAGATATTTTAATAATGGGCTGTGGTTTTGCTACCTGGCAGTGAAGCTGATCTGTAGAGGCTGTCTGCAGCGGGTGTTAGGGTGCCCCTGGGACCCAGGGAGCCCACAGTCTGGTGTCACTCTGAACACATGGGAGTCTCTGTCATCTGACTCTACACACACACACACACACACACACACACACACACACACACACACAGTGAAACACAGACTTATGACTCAATATGACAAGTCAAACCACAATCAAACCGTTCCAGTAAACACCATACAAAAGCCTACAGTATACCATCTAGCTCATACTGTAAACAAACCCCTGAGCCAATGTAAAGTGAAGCAATGAGGCAAATGTTTACAAAAACATATAAGACTGGTTATTACCTATGACTGTTCTCCAGTAGCTATGGGCCCCACAGCTGTGGAGGCTTACTTCTGCAATCTGGGTCTGCCCCACATAGCAAGTCCCAAAGTCGATGCTGTCAGTGGACAGACACAGGGAAGCGAGATCCAGATGGGCACAGAGAGGCACCCTCTGAGCAGAGCACACACAAAGGAATACATGTGTTGGGGTCAAATATTGTGCAACAACGTTACACAGTGCTTGTTGTATCTTGGAATTAGCAGACAATGAATGACAGGCAGAGACTTCCCCTTCATACTTCACACTTCCTATACCAATAAATATCTCTACTGTTGAGATTCAGCATCTGACCTGTAGGGTGTTGTTGCTGTAGTGAATGAGAAGGTTCTGTTTGAATTTCAGTTTCTGCTGCCCACTTGCACCATGAACCAGTGTCACTGCGGGCGGCACTTCCTGTTCTGCTTGGCCAACATGGTCTAGAAGGGACAGGGAGCAGCAGAAAGCCACCTTCACCTGCCAATCATTAGACAGGGATAGGAAAAACAGTTACAGAGGAGAAAAACAAGGTGATGGAAAGTAATACATTAAACTGTTGTGCCAAGAACTTTGTATCTAGCGCTTGAGTGTCCACTTTCTCTCCTCAGACCTGCATGCTCTGTTGTGCTTGGATCACCAGGGGTTGACTGTCACTAGTGGGTGGGTTGCTGGAGCTGCTGGTCCGAGCTCGGGGTTGAGGATGGAGCACAAAAAATGGAGGCTGAGCAGCCAGTCTGAAGTGAAGGGGCATCTCTAAGGTGTTCTTCAGCTGAAAGGTCTGAGTGACGTCAAAGTCCTGCACCAGCAGCTGGGGAGCACACCACCACCCAGAGAAATACTTAATACCTTGTGAAATATACAAGCATCAGCATTTGAGGGCTTTGTTTATCCATGCTGTAGATTTTTCAGACCTACCCCCTTCTCTGAGTCTCCTCTCTGTAAATCACTGGCTGAGGCATGAAACTCCAGCACTCCCTCGTCCTCCTCCATCTGCACTGACAGCCTACAGCAACAGGGAGCCAAGAGAAAGAAATGCAACTTACTCAGATCACCTCCGAGTCTATTTTTCCAAAGCCAATTTTGAGTAGGAAATATAAATTATCTTGGACACAACAGGGTTTTCTGGGACATAAATAGCAGGACTGAGATTTCTTACACTGCAGGCTTAACAACTGCTTGCAGATCGATTCTGACAGGCTCTAAATCCAAAGCTTGAGGCCTTCTAACTTTACCTGGGACACAGGCAGCCATCTGTGACACATACACAACACAACAGCAGAATCCACAGTAAAAGTATGTATTATATTTCTTTCCAGGATATGCTAAATTGGACACGAGCGTGTGTATTCAGCAGGTTACCTTAGAGTCTAGACTCATGAAGCCCAGAGCCAAGCCCACACATCTGGTCTCACAGACTGGCCCTGACAGTGTCAAAGGGGTGAAAGACACATGAACAGTGCTACTGCCCTTCGCTGGAATCACCTTGAGAAACAGAAAAACAATGCATGCAGTTATTTTGGCAGTTAAAAACAATGTTTTGAAGAGTAAAATTCATAGTGAGGAAGATATATATTCTAAACCTATATACAGTATATATGGCTTTTATATATGGATATATGCCAATGTCACATACTATTTGCTGTGGTGTGATGCAGTAGGGGTAGTCTGAGAGGTTGCCTATGTGAGGTCTGATATGGACATTGAAAAGCTTTTTCTGTGGATGGAAAGGATAAAGACTGGTTTCCTCATCTGCATTTTCTTCCTCTGTTGTGGATTCCTCCCCGTCTGCGTCCTTTGACCAATAAGAGAAAGCAGGTTTTAAACGAGGGCCCAATGACAGAATAACATGCACATTTTGAGTAATCACATGAAATTCCTTAGGGCCATCTTATGATAAAGTTACTGAATCTTATTGACTGTCTTGTGGTACTTTTTGTTGATTTGTGCTGAACTCACATTCTTGCTTTGTAGGGAAGAGCATGTTCCCTCGGAGCTGGGGGTGTGGCTCCTGTCCCAGGCTGGCTGAATGTTCTCATCAGATAGCCTTAATGCTCCACCGGGCACCTCATTGCCATCAGCGTCCTTAAGGGGAAAGGCATCCCCGTATGCCACCACAACATCCAATAGCTTCTTGTCGTTTTCGTCTATGTTATAGGACTCCCAGTCTACACGAATATCTGGTGGAAAACAAAGTTTGGAAGTTGCACCGCACTTCCTAATATGCACCATGGTAGTATTTATCTCACACCGGGGTGTGCTTTTATAATGACCCTTACCATATGGGCTGGTGTTGTTGATGCGAAGCGAACGGGACACTGTGTCTCCTCCCGATAAATGAGTGCCAAACCTAATAATATGCACAGCGACATCAAACCAACAGTTATTTGAAATAGCTCATATTTGTGCAATCACTTGTACAAATGCATATTCTCTTGAGTGAAAGATACTGGAAATGCATGGACTGGACAAGCGGAAAATGAAACAGACTGTACGGTTGGTGCCTGGTTCTGGTCGTGTGGACGTGGACCCATCGTCGGGAAGTAAAGTGGGCAGCCTTTCACTGTCATCTGCATAGGAATGAGCCTGGGTGCAAGGTCACCCACCTGGAGCCGGAAAACAGAAAGTTCATGACTCAGTGTGTCTAATAAAACAAAGTATGAAAACTGAAGCTCATAATCCCACTTACACGCCTCAGTAAGTTATTACATCCCATTACATAGCAACATACTTTGCATATGAGATGATCTCTGTATTCTCCCCACATGTCAGCGTAGGCAGTGATGCTTATAGTCTGGCTCTCAAACGGTCCCAGCATCCCAGAGTCTGGCACAACAAAGAACGCCGCACCTTTTCCATGAGCCAGCAAGCTGCTCACAAACTCTGCCAATGGACACACAACATAACAACATCAGAGCCTGGCGCTGTGGCATCTGCCTTACTGGTTTTACCTTAAAAGGTGTGCGCACTAATAAAACGTTTTAGCATACCCTCATGTGCTCTCTCTTCTATTTTCTTTGCCTGAACAGAGTGAAGAGGTTTCTTCATGTATGTGAATCTGTGATTAAGATGCAGACCGTGTCACATCTACAGTACAGTGAAAATCACACTTTGATCCATTATTCAGTTCAGAGAACCAGGTACCTTACCTTTTCTGTGACTGGTTATTTGGTTTTGAGGCAGAGGGAGTATGGCTAGTGAAATACTCCACCTCTACTGTGAAAGGGGCAAGGATAGCGGTGAGATTGGCTATCAATAACTGCCTGGTAACGGCTCTCTTCAAAATGACGTCATCTCCAAAGTCGATTACCATTGATGAGCAGTTCTGATCATCTGAGGCAGAGCTGGAGGGGCAAAGGAGAGTGTTGCAATACTGAGTGACAAAGTCTCAGGCTATGTGATTGATATACAGAGTAGTTTTTGTGGAGCTGATGAAGCTACTAGGAATTTTTAATGCCAAGATTTCTACCAGACACTGGGCAGCGAGTAAGACACGCTGAGCTTCTTAGCTTTGGAATAGAAGCCAAGAACAACAGGAGACTTCATCCCCTGGACCTCGCAGAGAGCTGCCACCTCAGTCAGCTCCAGCTGGAGGGAAAGAGGAACAGCACGAGAAAGCATCAAGAATTAGAAAACAATCAGAGGCACTTTACTTTGCCAAATACGGCTAGGCTCATATCAAAAGACATATAGATGAAAGAAGTGTGAACTACAGCTACATTCAAAAATAGCCTAAATAGCTTATGCCTTTGACATGGACGAGCTTAAAATGTCAAAGTGTCCCAGAAACCCCTGCTGGAGTAAAGCAGGAGCCAATTATAATGTCTCCTATGATGTATTCTCCCTCTGTCTTGCCGGTTGAATTTGAGGCTCTGGTGTAAGCAATAAATGTGAGCCTCACTAACAACACTGTATACTCTGTTCTGTTTTGTTACTTACATCTGTGTGAGAGGTGAAGCTAACTGTGATCTCCATGCTGGCATTCGGTCCCAGGGTACCAGATGAAGGGTCAAAACTAGCTGTACACAGTGACGCTTGTTTACCCTGGAGCTGGGCCTGGTGGAGAAAATATGAAACTAGTATCACATAATGCCTGGACTTCAGAGGGGAATAATATGTGCAAAACTGTGCAATGTCTTTAAAATTATGTGACCAAGGACCAATGTTTCAATCCATTACACTTAGTATGAGAGAAAAAAAGAAAGTCGTTTTTCTATCAATACCAAATGCAAAATCAACCTTACAGTTTATATAGGAGATGTATTATAGTTTTTACCACTGCCATTCACAGAGATCATGATTTTGCTTCCCACCTAATTTTAGTGTCAAAATCATTCTTCCATTGTCAACAGAATGATGCTGAGATGCAAAAACCAATGCAGCATACCATCCAGGTGAAGTGGGCAGGCAGCAGGGTCTGATTGAAAAGAGTGACAACACCTTTGGCAGGAACCCCCATGTAGATTTCGGAGAAGACCAGCTCACAGCTCAGCAGACACACCTGAGGGGCCTGGACATCTGCTTGTACCGACACATGACTACAAGTGTATCAAAAGGATGTTATAAGGACATAATCACTGATTTACTATGTTATAGTTGCTCTTCATGATATTGCATTATATCGTATCATATCAAATAATATTGTAAAATACTGGAAATTTGTATCATGACACATAATGTTGCATTGTATCCAATAATATTTTGTAAATGTTTTTGTTGCATCATGCCCTCACACATTCTGCAGTTAAAAATAAATCATAAAGATATGACCTGCCAGAAATCAGATAATAATTGCATCAGAGTGCTCACCATCCAGTGCCATTCTCCACAGACAGCTCCAGCACTGTGTCAAAGTGCTGGCAGGAATGTGCTCTGAACAGCACATCCACACTGCAAGAGGCCAAAGGGGGCAGCACACCTCTACATGGCTCCACCAGGATCTATACGCCAGTATTAATTATTAACAGGATACTATAGGTTAAACAGATTGGTGGTACAGTGCTTTATAGGTCCTCTGTACCTGTGGGAGGTGTTGATCCTGCTGACTGTTGCTCCTCTCTTCCAGCATCCAGCAGGCCTCCAGCTGGGACGTGTTGGTCAGGAGCACTGTAGTCTGAGTCTGCTCCCCCAGACTCAGGAGCCCCAGGTCCAGGCTGGGCACACTGAGGGTCACTTTAGGACCCTTGTCAGCAAAAAAATGTACATTATGACTCATAGACTACACCCAAAAGAGTATCACAAGATAGAATTTACATGGAGTATAATAAATTGAAAAATTTAGACTGACACTAATTTTGTCATGGGATTCTGGTGCGCTCTTACTTTGAAGGAGACTTCCACAGCCAGAGTGACTGGCTTGTTGTGGTGCTCTACGTGGCACGACAGGCTGGTCACAACCCTCCCTGGTTTCCCTCCAGTCACCACCAGGTCAAAATCAAAACATTCATTCACCTCTGGAGCCAAATCCATCAGAAACGATTCAATCAGCCAACAAAACAATGCATGTAAGTATTTAGACCTTCATCTTCAAGTTTATTTCTAAAGCTCCTAATGATCACACTATCTGCATCAGTGGATATCATAACTACATTTTAAAATAATAAATGAAAACTGAACTAAACTGAATGAGATTACACTGTTGCTGTGTAACACACCTAATTCACCAGTAGAGGGCTCCACTTCTATTATGTGGCAGCTGCTTATCCTCTCCCATTGAAAGAATATACAGGATTTGCTGTGGTTCCACATCTGACATAAGGGAAAACACATGCAACAGCTCTGATAGATGTAATAAGAGCACAAAATGAAGCAATGAAATAAAACAAATCAAATCAAATCAAATTAAATCAATGGGCCACAATTGTACCTTGAATTTGTTGCGGGCGGTTGTGCCGATGAAAAGCTCTCCAGGGATGTGTATAGCGTAGGGCTCCAGTAGGATTTGGTAGGGCTCTGTTGACCCCTTGACCTCTATTTCCATGACGATGACATCATTCAGCTTGGAGGCTGCACTCAGAGGTTGAGAGGCACTAGGGTTCCGACAAACCAAGAGATGAGAATTGACACTTTTTTATATGTAGTAAAAAAAATACATTAAATAAGGAAAAATCGGTAACAGGAGCTTCAGCTGAAATTTACCCATTCTCACTGGATTCGGCTGGCAGCTGTGGGATGTCCCTCAGGACCAGGTGACAGACACTGTGATAATCCTTTAACTACAAAAAACAAGTGTTATGAATATGGTTTCACACATGAATAGACTACAATCAATGTTTCTCCCAAGCACATGCCAAAAAAGCAATTTTTACTACAAGGAGAAATGAATACAACAGATGATCAAAGTAAAATGTGAAAAAACACACTTTATGATAAAAAGCAATGATATAATGAAGGCCTTAGTCTCTTTAAATATTATGTATTCTGTGAACACCAGCATCTAGAGTCCCTGCAGTGCGTGTTGAGTTGTGTTTACCTCATTAGGACAGAAGGTGAACAGGAACTCCTGGTCCTGGCAGGGGGCCAGGAGGCCTGTTAGGGGGCTGACATGGAAAACATCATCTGTGGCCAGGTGGAACTGGATATGGGACGGGTCTGGGGCTTCCCCTGGCAGCAGAGGCTGCAGGTTGGGCTTCATGATCTGCCAGTGGAACGGCAGCTCCAAGTGGCTTCAACCCCCACAGAGGGAAAGAGATTGAGAGTGTAGCTGCTGCCATAGTTGTGTATATTATTGTGAAACCAGTATAGATTTGCTGTATCCTGGTGTTGTATATAGCATGAAGGTGAATAAAATAGAGGCTTACGCGGTGTTTCTAATGACAAGCTTCTTCTGCTGGACAGAGTAAGGGTTAATTGAGCCGAATCGTACAAAGTGCTCTGCTGTAAGGTCGTGCATCTCCCCTATAGCAGGAGGATCTTTCACACCAGACACAGACACAAGCTCAAGAGCAATTGACTGGCCCTCACCTGCCGACACGCACACACACACACACACACACACACACACACACACACACACACACAGACAAACACACACCGAGCAGAGAGAGTGGTCAGTGAGGTGAAACACATTTGGCATTATACTAGAGAATCTGTGAAGGAGCTCTCATTAGAACAGCTCTACTGATCACTGAAAAAGCTCACCTTGAACGACAATGTCTTTCACTTGGCAGTTGTTACATATAATTGTGAAAACCTGGCTGAACCTCTCAGCAGCAGTAGGAAAGAAAGCTACCTGGAAACACACACACACACACACACACACACACACACACACACACACACACACACACACAGAATTTATGGCACTGTATTTCTACATACAGGCAGTTGGATAAATAGGAAAGCTGTGACTAAAAAAAGTATAAAAATCTAACACTTTACAGTGGCATTAATCAAAAATATTAGTATACAAAATGCATTATTTCTACATAGTAGCACAATATTAATGCTTGATGTATATTTACATGTATTGTTATATCTTTTAATGAAATTACATATGAAAAACATGACCCATATGGTATTATTGTACTTACTTGTACAATACTTTATCATATTTTAACAAATAAGGAAATGCACTGAATGTTAACTGTAAAGTTAGGTGTTGCCCATAAAGCAGTATCAAAATTGAGCTAGTATACAGTGTGTAACACATATAGGCATGAAATTGTTAAGCAATGATTAGGTATGCATGCAAAAGGGTACATTTGGAGGCTCTCCATAACAGGCTCACCTCTACCACTGTGGCCTGCCCAGGCTGCAGCACAAAGAGTGACGGACTTACTGCAAATGGCGGCTGTTCAGTAAAGTAAGTTGTTACTACAGACTGTAAATTAAAAAAAAAGAAAGAAAGAAAGAAAGAAACTGTCAGGCACATGAGTATAAAGATTGCAGTCAGTCTGATTTGCTCTGTGAGATGGGTAGAATAAATATTATACAGAAATTTTTACCCGCAGGTTCGAGGTTGGCCACTTGTTCTTGGGGATGATGCAGAAGGTTCCAGTACTGAGGCCGTGATTATGGCACAGGAACTCAACAAACTTCACTCCTCCTATCAGACAATACCCACACTCCAGAACCCGAGGTACTGCGTCATCGTGAAGGCGAACAAGTCAGTAAGGTGTGGCAATATAGACTGGGGTTACAGCATTAGCATTCAATGCCTATGATTACACTTAAAATTGTAATCGTCCCTTATTCAGGAGAGCACAGTGGAAGAAGAGAGCACTGAAAATGTCATGTGTGCTTTTAGAGAATATTGAGACTCACAGGTGAGTATTGGAGGGGGCCGTCGGGCCTCGATGGGCACCAGGAGTGGTTGCTGAGCCTGGGTCTCCACCATTACAAAGTCCTTGTAGTCTGCCAGGGAGTCTGGAGCGAAGCGCACTGTGTATTTGCAGCTCATCCCTGGGGCCACGACACTGCCCTCGCCAGGGAATCTCCCTGCAAGATCGTATCTCGGTGACAACCCTTTCTTCTGACACCAATCTGGTGTATCTCTCAGTGTTGGAAAATAAATCTGATATTTATATGTTTGTTAGAGCAGATGGTGCCAGTATTCCCATAATTTTTCAGCAGTGGCATGGAAATACCACAAAATACCAAGAGCATTCCAGAGGTGTACGCCTATGTTTGTGAAACATTGGCATTCCTCTGCTGTATAATCACTGATACTTAAGATTCCCTTGCTAGATTAAGAAAAGCTGGATAATGCAATCAGACTCCAAGACAGAGCTCACCCAGGCCGATGGAGAAATAAGGAGTGGTGGGAGGGATGACTCGGACATGTCGGCTCACAGCAGTCAGGTTTTTCAGCTCCAGTGTGGTCTGATGGAGAAAAACAGGAGTGTAACAAGTCCAGTAAGAACATCCAGTTCTGCAAAGTGGCCTTGAATTCTCTGCAATTTTCTCTTAGATGTTTAAGGTTAAGATTGGAGGTGGGAGGAGGAAGTTGCTCCATGCCCACAGGCAACTTCTTCCCAGAGAGCCTTGAACATTCAGTGTTTTTTGGTTAAACACACTTACTCATTCTCACTCACTCTAGGCAAACAAATCTTTCAAAAACGTTTAAGTATGAGTAAATGCAAGTATGAATGTACATCATACCTCATACACATGTCCCGCAGTGTAGCCAGTGAAGAATATTACTGAGGGATTAGCTACAAAGACTGGAATGGGTTCATCAGTGGAGCTGTCAACGAGAGAGAATACAAACCCAAGAGCTGAGCTTTAAGTCTTATGTAATTAGTCTCACACAAATGGTGGAGAGTTGGGTAATGAGCCAACACTACCAGCATTACATTCTGTATAAAAATCGTATAACAAACCATTTTAATTCGGTATATTTTAGTCCAACCCCTAAGAGAGAAAAACATATGCAAACAAACACATGCACATACATTTCTGTTCACACAAATTAATCTTAACCACATTAGCCTGCATGCAAACAGCTTTAACGTCATCTGTGCTGACATATTGTATTTGTCCGCAGAATGCAAGAGCTAGCGATGTTGAATCAAATGGAAACAAATCACACACACACACAAGTTGAGCTGCAGAATGCACGCACATGCATAACTTATGCAACCGTCTTCTTCAGCGGTGGTAGATGTTGCTGACAAAACAGCAGCCGGACAGTATGCCAGCACATGATTAGCTGTGGCCAACAGTGTCTGTATCCATGTCAACAAGAATCGGCCTCTCTTTGTAAACCCATATTTGGCTTTATCAGCTAATCTCACTGCAGGATGTTTAGCATTCAGATGGCCTTTTCCCATCTGTGAATTTATCCTCACTATCTGAACCAGACTTGGGTCAACTTACATTTGACAGTTATTATTGGTGCTTGTTTTGGCATTTTTAGAGCACCAGGTAGGTGGAGTTTGCAGCATAAAATGCCAAATGTAAACCATCGTAGGGATGTAATTGTAATGTTATCTGAAATGTAATTTATTAAGTTATTTATTTTTGTCCATTATTTAAAGGTATCTGATTTGTCCTGATGCAATAAGCCTAAAATGCTAATAATTATTTTCAAATCCATTTGACCCAGTCTGATTTTCAAGGGGGCTTGATGAATGTTTTCTTTATTTTGAAAACATATAAAATGTGACAGTTTGGTGGCAAATTGTTATTTTCCTGTTATTTTGGTGGCACAGGTAGTGGGCAATTCCACTTTGGGGTTATGTGGTCTTGGGCATTGTGCTGGGGTTGGATTACATGCAACATTATATGGGAAGAAATGGAGTTGTATTATTCAACAAGCAGATCTAATTCTGATGATGATGGGTGCAGTGTTCCTGCTCAGTGATCACTGTGTCATGGCTTAATATGATCATAATGAATATGCGCATGCTTGGCACAGATAGTGTACATTCAATCTTTCTCTGCAATTTGTAGCAAACATGGCAACTTGACAGGTTTCCTTTTTTGTGTATAATAATCTCTATTGGCAGAATCACAACATAATAACAGGAGAAATAATATGATCAGGGAACACAACCTGGCAGAGGTGGAAGGAATTACATAATGCTGGGAGTATTACCAGTCTGATCAAGTTTCACACTTCTGCCTTGCCACAAAAGGCGCGCTACTGTCTAGACAGACTAAGAGAAAGGGCACTAATATTTGCAGGTAATATTGAAGAGAGATTATCTGACGCGAGGCTGTTGTGTTTCATGAACTCTAAGCCCAGTCAAGAGTTTCGTATGGTGTGACCCACAGAAGTCATCACTGGATCACATTCATTACAGGACAAGATGACAGGCAATCACAGCAGAACCGATGGGAAAATGACTTTATGCTCAGCACATCACAAGTACCTCTGCTCCTCTAACATTTTCCTCCCCTGTGCCGTCTTCTCCACTTTGCTCCTGGGCCAGATGAGGGATTTGCCACCCTGTGGTGCACTTGGAGGAAGGAAGCGGGGATTGCACAGGAAGCTTTGTCGTTCTTTCATCCTCTGAAGTTTGTTCTTCCCCTCTTCCCGATCCTCTGCGCTTGGCTCTCCCATCCACTTCGGCCTGGGATGCACCTGGTTTGGCTTCTTAAAACAATTGATGTTTATTTCAAGATTCAAAAGTGGTTTCTTTCGGTATCAGTTCAATTTTTTCATGTATGTTTCACATCTCCCTTCTTACCAGAGGAACTCAAGCCAGCCAGATCAGTAACATCTATTAAATCACTTCTCAGTGCACAAAAGATTGTGTTTGAATAATGTTGAAACACAATTAGTTCCTTCCAGTTGTAATGGTTGTATGTCTCATTAGTTTGCTTCCTTTTTTCTTTTCATATTATATTCCTTTATCAATCTTAATGTATTCTTATTAGTAATAATATTAGTATTCATAAAGGACCAGAGTGTCACTCATAGAAATAGTTTAAGCTTCTGACTGCTCACCTCGCTGGGTATTTTTTTCTTCTTCTTCATCTTTGTCTTACTATCAGAGCTGGATTCCAGGGTCAGGCTGCACTCTGATCCCTCCGTCAGGTTTTGGATGGTCTTCTCTGGGCTGGGTATCAGCGTATAACCATCATCCCGAGGCTCCTTGGACACGTGCATGTTGTAAGAGAAGGTGGGCCTGGCAGGATTGGATTTTACTGAAAAGAAAAAAGGATGTTAAATCCTAGGAGTACTCTCAATTTGTCACAAATCACATGAAGTTACTATAAACAGGATTAGGTACCTGCTGCTGGTGCTTTCACCGGTGGAGATTGCTGAGGTAGGTAGTCCCGGGGACAAATCAGGTTGTGCCTTTTGAGGAGATCATTGTCGACACACCACGCAAAGACTGATTCGGCTGGAAATTGAATTCAATTTAAATAAAATGTAGATCAGCAAAACCATTTCCATGTTCACAGCAATCTGATACTGGTAAACTACAGTCATAGTTAATCTTCACAAACATCATCAAAGTAAGCGCTCCTCATGCTAAAGCAGCACTAGGCTTGAAAACAGTAGGCTATAGGTTTTATAATATGAATTCATAACAGAGTTTCCATCTCACCTGGTTGGAGAGCCAGGGCATCCTCGGCCTCTCCCATCTCCTCTATAATTCTCTCATAGGCCTGTGTTTCTGTGGCTGTGGCCTGGACTCTGGCTTGAATTATATGGTCCTCCAGCATATCTGCCTCTTTAATACGCCGGTTGTATTCAGCGTGGGCCTTTGCAATTGTAACAGCATGGTAGTCATGTCATTTAATGGCAAAGCATGATGTGGATTATTCTTTCTGTCACTGATGACACAGTGTTAGGTTACCTGCTGGAGCTCCTCAACATATCTGTCATGGTAGTCACTTCGTCCACTCCTTGTCTTGGTGAGACTGGATAAAGTGTCTTTCCCAGTAGTTTCTGATGTGTAGAGATCCTTGAAAATGCTCGTCAACACATGAGAAATATCCTAGTGAAGGAAAAGGAGGTAGGGTTATCATTAGCAGTTTGCTTATGCCTGGAGAATGTAACTAACTGTGTAAAAGATACAAGTCCTGACATTTTTAGTGATTCCTACCTGTGATATCTGTGATGTAGGCCTGAGACAGTTCATGGACGGGTCAGACTGCAGTTTTGGCCTCGACTCCGACTCTTCAAGCATGGCTGACCCACAACTAGCTAGCGTCAGTTCACTGGAGTGAGTCAGTCTCGTTTAGTGACTAGCCAACTAGCAAGTTAACCACAACAAAGAGACTTCTACTATAAACTTATACAGTAAATATCAAAGTTAGAGTGTAAAGATGAGATTCACGCAGCATAAAGCCGGTAAAACACCCATTTATAACTTCATTTAACTTAACTTCTCACCTGCTTGCTGCCTCTCAGCCATATTTATGTACATGTGGTAGCCATAGCAACAGCGTCTTAAAGGTACAGACGCCTTTTTTTTTTTTTTTTTTTTTTTTTTTTTTTTTTTTTTTTTACAGTAGGGGAAGCCGGCAGATGACAGATAAACATGAGATAAACCACAGGAATAACGATGCCCTCCTGAACAGTCACATGAGAACTGGCTGGTCTTTGGCTGTTTTCTTTAGGCAGAGCCACCATACACAACTGAGTAGCTAATGTCATTTAGCGTGTTAAAAATAACTTACTAATGTGATTTTTGACTGCCCACCCGGATAAAATAATGTACACACTGTCCGGTATTAGTGGCCTGGGCAGTCGGAAAAGCACAATTCGGCCTTGTAGGACTGTTTACGGTCCAATTATTTCTTCCTGGAAGAGGCAAAATAAGCCATTTTCTGTGTTTTGCACAGATTAACCAGTAAGTGCTTCAGTGACTGACTTGCAGATGTAGGCTAATCTTTTTGTCTTTTTTTTTTTTTTTTTTTGCTGATTTTGCCATTGCAATATATCACCTTAAAAAAGCAAACTGAGACAAGACAGATAACCCATTCACTTTACATTATATAATGTCACCGGATATCTCATGAGCTCAGATTTTTTATAGTCTATGGGTCAGATACAATGTGCCTGATAAGAGTAAACACGCCTGGCACTAACATTTGTATGAGGTGTGGCATAGTGTGATTTTTTTTTTCCCCTTGAAAAAAACTGGGGCTACATTGAAAGCATAAAAGTCAGTGATGAATGTAAAATGCCAAGGTTAAAATTGGCACTGCACAGTGTGTGTACAAAGAAAAGAACCTTGCCTAGAAATGGGTGATATTCAGATTGGGTCATGCAAAATATTGTCAAAGTAGGCCTTTATGTGACCCTACTTTATGTGGTGTTTATGCAATGTATGTAAATAAGAACCACTTATGAGTAGTACTGGACTATTACTCATATTAGTGACACTGTGGAGAAACACCTGTGAAATTCTATGATTTTGCATCTTTTATTTTTTAGTATTTAACCAGCCTATCATCAAGAACAAGTTCCTATTTACAATGGCAGCCTGCATCTTGTTTAGGAGGCCAAGACTGTAAAAACATCCACAACAAAACACTGCTGACAGACTCTCCCCATGCTCATGCAGAGCTCAAGTGGGACTCTCAAAGGAGCAATTGTTGAGATTACTTTGTAGCTCCTCGTGGTTTGTCACACAGACTGCTATTTCACAGGGCCCGCCCCAGCACGAGAGTTCATAGGACAGAACTGGCTGGCGCATACTGATAATAGAGAAACACAAAGAGGAATCTGTGTCTCTCTTCATTTGTAATGAGGAGCAGAGCCTTCTATGCCAAAATGCACAATCAACATTTGTCAACTGTTTCGTTAAAGTGTCTTGCCCCATCTCCAAATTCAAACAGGCCTGGCAGCAGTACAACCAGCCATCAGACCCCTCCAAGACCCCTTGAATAATTTGGTCAGAGGCCAGAAAATGCATGCATTCTTTGTCTTTTCACATGAGATGGACTAGGCATGCATGATGGCCAACACCTGCGCTTTTCAGCGGTGAACTGTTGCTTTAGCACATAGCCTACTTTTGTTTTTGAGTCAACAGTGGTGGCCAAGAATGGTGCTGAAATGCAGTCCACCAGAGGACAGATAAAAGAATGATTTGTGCTGTGTTGTGCTATTAAAAGTCAAAAACAGGCTTTTAAATAAATGAATAAATAAATGACCCCTGAATTACTCAAACACCTATCTAGGTTAAGAAGTGCAATTTCTGTAAAGCATTGGTGTTTTGTGGCAATGAGCAAACATTGTGATCTGATCTGATGACACATCATGAGGAAATTAGCGGGGAAAGGCAAGTTGCAACCTCACCCTATTATTCTCAGGCCTGTCCCAGGATATCCTGCAGCCAACATCCCACAACTAATCAGATCACAGCACCACAACGGTGTTATAATAACTTTCTGCATTCAGATTAAAGGCTCCACACTATATCAGTTTACTGTGTGTGAACCCATACCTTATGTAAGTTTTTATTGTTAGGGCTATGTTGCTAGAATTCCACCCATAGGTGTAGTTTGCGAGGCGGCACATGAATCAAGCCATAAGCGCAAACTGAGTAGTTGTCAAACCGGTGTAGCAGTGGGTGTGGACTCAGGACGCATAAGAGTGTGATGGGGTGACATCTGTTGCGCACAGTCTGGGTCGGCTCAGAGGGCGACGCAGGTTCCAATCGCATGGACATTTTCCTGACTCAAGTGGGATACCTTTTATACTTTTGATTATTAACATCATAAATAGCCGATACGCTGTGCTACTTGGGCGTCCCGGAGGAGAAGAAGAGGACTTGTGCCCTACGCGCTACTGTTAAATCAGAATGGAGCGAAACGGGACAGCTGGGAAACATGGTGAGTTGGTTAGTGGTGAATTTGGGCACTGCTGTCACCAGAGAGCTTTAATCATATCAGCCCGAGATTTTCTCCAATAATAACACACACCAGTGCGCACCGCGTGGTTTAAGTATATCTATCGGAGGTGCACTGGGAAAGTTATAGCTTAAGCTATATCCAGTTTTTATGTGCAGAGTTAATACCCACCTTTAAAGAGTGATATATATCTACTTTCCATAAATTCATAGTATGATCCTGTGTGTCAGCCTGGTGTAATAACCTTAGTTAGTTAGTTTTGAAAGAAAAATCAGGATTCAGTGCTTAAAGTTCAAATCACTTTTATTATTGGTGGTTGTTTGCATGATCACTAATTGAAATCTGTGGTTGTGCAGCCTTTTATCACCACATCTCTGTCTTTTGCTGTTGCTGCGTTATATTTGTTTGTCTTTATTACAGTGCGAACTTAATACCCCGACCTGGAGATAAAAGGCGTCGGAGTGACCAGAGTGGTTTGTTTAGCAGCGTGTTTTTTTGCACTGTCTCGACAAGATCACTTTTCACACAGCGGCATTTATCACTTCCAGTCCATATTTTTCTTAACTGTGACAAGCTCCCCTTAGTGGATGATGATCAGCTGACTGACATGAAAACAGGCTGTTTGTATACAACTGTCCCACATATCAGCATCTATGTTTGAAACAAGCTTGAATGCAAAAGTTATTCATGTAGCTACATTATATAGTGTACGTATTAGTAGATTCGGAATATAATTCAAAATATGAGAAGATTCAAAGGCTGTTGCAGTAAAATGATCAGTCTCATCATGCTCAATTAGAAGGTGCATATTGATCTGTTTCTACCATAAGGTGGCGCTATTTCATTACTCAGTAGTGTAATTACAGCCTAATTAGTTAACAGAGGCGTTTGAAACCCCGGTGAAGTATTTGTGCTTGAGGTGAATGAGAGGAACTGTCAAAGGTAACCACACACACACTGACAACATTGAGGTCGATGAAGGTAAGCGGAAGTCTGCCAAGAAAGGCTGCTGCTCTGTAGTGGGTGTCATATTATTACAGTAATTTCTGCTTAGTTCAGAATGTTTCGTCTAGTCCCAACAAGCAGGGCTGCAGGGATGTCATGTCGCCTGCGCGCTCTGACACGTCTGACACTTACACTGCACTACAAGATTATTCCCAACAAGTCATGCAACCTTGTTTTGAGTCTTAAAAGCGCTTTATTTTCTTAAAACAAGTGGTATGCGGGCTATGCTGAGATCACTGTACCTGCTTCCAACTTTGGTTAGGCTACTTGATTTTAAGATACTGAGCTTCTTTGAAAATTCCTGCAGCAGTTGAAAATGCATGGGAATAAGTATAAACACCCACCACTTGCTTTTTCAAAGGTTGGTTCAAGACAAAGTTATTTTAAGGCATGAGATGAGACAGAGTGACTTGTGAAAGGGGGCATTTTTTGGCAGTGCAGGAATAAAATCCGGAGATGCCACCGGGCCCTAAGAGCGCCCTGCTGGATCTATGCAGAAAGAGGTTTTTTTTTATAACGGAGAGCAGCAGCCTCGGGTTAGACCCGCCCCATGAGAGAAGCTACGTGTTGCCTAGTTCTTCTCCAGAGAGCAACACGAAATAGGACCGACGGGATATACATTTTAACAGCAGACGGACAATCTCCGCAATGTCTTGTTTACACAAACGTCCGAGAAGGACGAAATCCCAGGAACAGGTATTCCAAGAGCAGGTGAAAAAAGTTGCGCAGGAGAATGGAAAACGCCTAGGTAAGTTTCCGCAAGGTGGTCGGATATGGAGAAAATGACATGCGCTTTGATTTTTTTGTTGCCAACACAGGCAGGGACACGCACCACTGTTTAGGTAACCTGGATATTGTTGGAAACACAAATTACACACACATATAACCTCAGAGGCGTCTGTTTCATTAATCCAGGCTCCAGTGTTTTGCTGGTGGACTGGCCAGGAGACGCATTATAAAGCCTGGCTGGTTTATTGCCTGGAGCGCTGAATTCTTGGAGTCAATGAGAACCTTGAAGTTGTTTTGCTTTGGCTCAGGGGCAATTAAGGACGTTTTGATCTTGAAATTACCTGACCCGTCCTGTGCTGCCTTTCAAATGAAGGGACCAGCACACAATAGCCCATACACGTTAAAGCAAGAATACTGGACAGATGGAGACGCTTTCTAGGTACTCCTCTAAATTAAAGTCATGTTCTTTGCGTCATTATCGCTTTTCTCTTATTTTTTGAAATGTTTTGAGAGGGTCGCTATAGAGCTATAAAAATACAATGTGGAAATTCTGCCACGAAAACACACTGTAAACCTTGCTATTACATAATGTATCACAGGACGAAATTACACACTTGCAGTTCTTGAGTATGGGTTAGATGGGATGTGTTTTCTGTTAAAGCAGGGAAACTCAGTCTTTGTTTGATATAGAAATAACTGGTGCACCCCTGCAACAGGTGACAGGTTTGTGTGGCAAAAATGGCAGACTCTTTAACTGATCTTATCCACCATGCTCAGCTTTTCCATGTTCATCCATAGACCGGCATCTCTGAGCATCTGTGCCTGTGAAAAATGCATTAAGCATTACCTTCACCTTGAATGAGTTCTTTCAATCTAACACTAACTCTTACTTTTGGGGCAAAGTAATTAAAAGCAGAATATTAGAATATTTTATTTCACCAAAACCTGAATTGAGAGGACACACAACTCCCTTGGCTTAACAGTGTGGGAATTTCATTAGTACCTGGCTTGGAGGCATTTTTGTGTTTTTCTCTTATCTTGCCCTAGCTTGCCTCATAAGTTATCAAGGTACAGCTGTTTGACAGGATAGTTCAAGATCATCTGTTACTCAGCCATGTGGCTGAAACTGATTACTAAGCTTAAAAAAAAAAAAAAAAGGGAACGAACAGGAACTTGTCTGTTTCTCATATGTTCCTAAGTATAAATCACGCCTATGATTTGTTATGGGGAAGTGCCATGAATTGGAAGTTGAATCATGTTTGTGGCTTCTTTGAGAATGATACCCTATTTTCTATTGTTTCTGTGTGCTCCTGCAACTTGGAGATAAAGGGTGACTTAAAATTAATTTAAATGGAAAAAACAGATGATGGGCAGTACAAGCTGAGGGAATTTAGGCCCCAGCCCAGTCCCCGGGTGAGCAGAGGCGGCTCGGTCCTCCTCCCTCCCTCAGTGCGGCCAGAGGCACATAAACAGCCTCTGTGAGTTTGTGGTGGGACCTTGTAAAAAATGTCTGTAATGTTGTGGTCCAGCCCACACCCCTAAAAGAGTCCCAGCTAAGTTGTAGTGAAATTAGGTTTCCTCTGCCTGCATCCTCAAGTGCCCTTTTCCTCACTGAGCGGCCACTTGACTCTCACTTTAGGGCAGACTTTGCAGTTTAAATGGGAGGGCACACCACTTTGTTTACTAATGTTTAGAATGAGCCTCGGGTTCCTGTCAGGGCTAATAACCCAGAGAATTAATCTAACACTTTTAAAAGCCTGTCTTGAATCTAATGTCTTAATATCAAATGTGCACAGAAATGTAAACAATGGCACAAAATGCTTATATATTCTGGGTTATGATGAGGTAAAGAAGTTCTTCTGAAAGCCAGGGGCATTTCCAAGTTATATTCTTTTGGGAAATGAGGAGTATTCATCATTCTTTCCTACATCATAACAAGGTGGGGTGACCATCCCATTTGAAACAGTACAGTCCATATTTAACTGTTGTATAGAGGGAACCTTTTTGTTGTTGTTGTTGTTATCGTAAATTTCACTCAGCTGTTTTACATTACTGGCTTCTTTTTGCTAATGACCAAGCCCTGCATGACTCAGATGCAATAAGCTGTGTACAAAGTTCATCATACATGGTCACACACTCACGCACAGATTCACAGATCTTTTTTTATTCTTCAGTCAAGTCATACCAAAATGATATGGTGATTTTGGATGGTGTGACACACAGTGCTGTGCTCTAAACTGATGAGAACAAGCCATTCCCGTGTAAAAGTGCTGCCAAAAATAGTCAGGACACATTTTAAGGAACATTATTTGATTTTTTTTTTTTTTTTTTTTTTTTTGAGTTTTGTTTGACATCACACCTACTGTGCTATAGCAATACCATTTGATACAATTAATTGTGGTATTGATCGCCCAGCCCTGCCCAGCCCTGCTGTTACATACTGTATGCTGAAACTCATTCACACAAAGATGGGCATGGAAAAACAAACAAAACGTGAAGCTGCACATTGCCCTTTGAGCTAAATGTGGCTTCATACAGTGTAATACATGAATTATGAATCACCCTTGCAGCAGATGTCACACACCCTCTGCAGAAAACCATAACAAACACATTGCATTGTCTAAATGATAAGCCATGGAAATGCTGTATTGTATATGTAATAAGGTATAAGTGGGGGGTACAAAAGAGTATCCTTCATCCCCTTCTTGAGCTTTTTGCACACACAGACAGGATACAGAGTTCCACAGTCAGCATGTTTTTTTTTTTTTTTTTTGCCTATCAGTTGGCTTTTGCCTTGTAACCTCACAAATCCTCCAACTTTGACGTTTCCTCAGGTTTAGAGGGCGATGCAGACTTACAGTTCATGCTGGTGGGTGGGGAGCTGATCAAGATCCGCTCCAACTCCTGGAAGAAGAACCGCTTCTACAAACTGCAGGAGGACTGCAAGACCATGTGGCACGAGTCCCACAAGGCCTTCAGGAGCAACCAGACCTGTGAGTGTGCACATGTGAATATGTGTGTGTGAAAGTGTGAGCGAGATGCTACAGATGAAAGTGAAAGTTTCTATACTCACTTGAAACCACAACCACAAAGCAGCAATATCGACATGGAAAAATCCCCCATTAAAAATAAAAGTCCTGCACCTACTTTGGGCAAAAGTATATAGCTGTCAGATGTAAATATACTTTAGTATCGAAGGATTTTACTCTGAGGAATGCTCCATCATGCAGGTATTGTCATGCTGGAGGTGGTCCAAGTGGCACTGGGTCTGCCTGTTCCATATAATGTACACTCCGATAATGCAACAAATTTTATGATCATTAATGAAATGTGGTTGAGTAAAAGTATAAAGTCTCATAAACTGGAAATATTTGAGTACCACAACCTCAAAATTATCCTTAAGTGCAGTGCTTGAGTAAATATACTTAGTTACTTTCTACGTCTGCCAGGAAAACATTTCATCGCATTTCTGCTATGACAACTTTATGTGAGGTCAGGGCTTTTTTTTTTTTTTTTATTTAATTGTATTTATTACACTTGGTGCACTTCATCTCAGTGTGTTCCTGACCTTCACATCCTTGTGCTATTGTTCTGTCTACTGTGTGCTGCCCTTGTAGAAGATCTTGAAAATATCCTTTTTCTTGCTCTACAACACACACACACACACACACACACACACACACCAGCAGCCAAGAGGATATTTGGGAGGTGGAAGAATGGAAACAAAAACACCTCATGCAGATACTGTGGCCACAGTTGGGATGGAAAACATTAGTGTGAATCCTTTTTTCCCCATTCAGAGAGAATCACCTCGTATGCCCAGTGTGTGTGTGTGTGTGTGTGTGTGTGTGTGTGTATGTTTGTGAGAGTGAAAGAGGGGGGCTCCTCTTCTCAGACTTTCTGGCAGAGATCCCATGTCAGGGTGTGACTGTATGGTATATCTCCTCTGGGCCACACTGGCGGCATTGATCTCTCTCCCTCCAACACTGTTGCTTCTATAGCTGATAACCTCTGCCCTGTGCTTCAGCCTTGAACAAACACTAAAAGGCAGAGCAGTGGACCCCAACACTATGCCACCCGTCCACCACTGCACACATACACACACACATGGTGGCAGCGGTGGTGCTGCCATGTGAATGATCATCTGGCACTGCCGTCATTTATTGAAGGCATGTGTACTGAAGAAGGGCAGAGATGGGACAGGATTGAGCAGTGGAGGAAACATAACTAATGTGAGTTCACAGGCATTTCCTTGCTGACAGAAATAGGCTGCCTCTTTTATTGTCTTCCTGTGGGCTTTAGCAGGCCACATTTTACCAGTCAGCTTTCAGATGCTCTGGCAGAAATTAAGAGGATGCGTGACGGTAAGCACATATTGTTTTAAAGCAGTAAAGCACTCTAAAGCACTGTTTTCACAGGCACTCTAGATATTCTATAGGCTTCATCCACACTCAAAGAGAGCCAGCCAAAATCATAACCCTGCACTCATCAGTTCCAATAGACTTCAGAGCCAACTTTTATTGGTCTGCCTTTGTTTTTAAATGGCATCCGGTGTTTACAGTCCCCACCCTCAATCCCATGCTCCGAGCCTGTCACTGACTTTGATAGCATGCACACACACTTTAGCCATCAGGGTCATCTGAGGTAAAGAGGTCCCAGTCTTTGTTCTACGCTATGAAGATGACAAAGACACTTACACCTCTAATAACACTGCTCTCCTAAATCAAGCTCTCTCAGTCAGTCCAGCCCACGAGTTTGCCTCGCACATGTTGATTGGCTGATTTGACAGCCTACAATTTGCCTAAACAATTTTTAAGTGCTCGTATTCAAACAAGTGTAACTGATAGGATAAGTAGGTGGCTGGAGTTTTGCATTTCTCTGCAGAGCATTTCTTGTGATTTTCAGCTCTGAAGTGTTCTGCATTTTTATTGTTGTGATTGTGCTAGAATTGCTCTCATGGTGAGCATTAACCCAAAGGGGAAGTTTACACACACACACACACACTGATATGGCCAACTTGACCCGCACTCCAGTTGGAAAATTCCTCTTTGGTGTTCAATATTGTTTTTTCTCTGAAGAGAAGACTTTGATAAGCAGCAGCATGAACTTTTTTTTTTTGGGCTGGCACAATGTCTTCTTTGTGTGAATTTGTATCTGGTATGTCAGCAATGCCTGCGTGACACAGATGACAGGACTTGGACATTGTGGTCCGTCTCTCTAAAAGGGAATTCTCTGAACGCGATCCAAATTCACAGAATTCAGTTCCTCGACAAAGTTCTGTTTTGCTGGGGATGTGTGTATGCAAAGAAAAAAAAATAACTCGTCTTCTGGTGAGTGCCTGCAAGGTATTTTGTTCATCAAGCAGTCAGCTGAGTGCACACTGCCTAGGGTTAGGATGTGTTTTCACTGCCCCCAATGTTGAGTTTTTCCTCTTCAAACAGGCTGAGCTCCAGAGTCACCCTGACCTTATATAGTCTGAAAATGTCAGAGGAACAATGCTCCTTCTTCAATAGAGTAGCTACTGTATATAAAGGGTGTAAACACTGTGATTGTGGCCTATGCACAATATCTGGCCCCTTAACTAATCCTTTAGCCTCTGGTCTTTTGGTTTGAAGAGAGCGTGTTGCCATTGAGTGTGATTACATCATGCATGGACGTGCTTGCTCTTCCGTGCATTAAGCTGCTCAACAATAGAGCTCCCCCCCAAAGTATGAGTAAAAACAGCCTGTGTGTGCAGAGACTTCCAGTTTATGTTGTCTTTACATAGGTGGCTGCGACAGTGCATGATTCGGACTATCTGTCAATACAAAATGTCCTGAGAAAGCGATGATTTTCATAGTACCTTATGGGAGCATGTCCTTGTGGGTGTCAGCGGCTTCGTGTGTGAAGCAGGGGAATCATGGGAGACCAGACTGCATCCAAGTGTTGTAAAGTGCAGTAATCAAATCCCTATGGAATGCGCTTGTTTTGCCAAAGAATTCAAGCATTCAGCAGACAACAACAAAATGGGCAGGAGCGACCATCTTGTACACAGTCGAGAAATACTTTTTAGCGTTTCATATCTCTGAAGGCATATTTGCTCAGTTTAGAGAAATACACTAATGTTTTGGTAAACAACATCCTGAATCAACTTATTGTGCAACAGAATTGATAATGATTTGATCTGTTTGGTAGTTAGTAAGCCAAATTTCCTTTGAGATGATACAGTAAGGCTTGTACAGCACAATCCACTATATTAAACATTTGCAGAGTGCATAAAACCTCAGCTTGTGTTGTCGACATTTTCACTTTTGTTGTTGCACAGTGTTGACACAAAATCATTAAATAGCTTCCTCACAGAAGTGAGTGCAGATCTTAATTTGATGGACATTTTTAGTGCTGTCCCCCTAAGTTTGAGACTTCCTATATAAGGGCATGCTTTTATCTACTGCCTTACTTTTTGTGGCTGAAGGCCTCAGAAGTGAGCCATCACACAGACACAAAGCCTTCCTGTTGATAAGATGGCCAAACAGTTTCTGGCACACGCTGCTAACAGAATCTCCCCTTGTGTTTGGTTGCACAAAGAGACAAGGGCTCTGGTGCCAGTAGATATGGTCTTGTCTGATGAAGGGTTCCCAAATCCCGCTTCAAGGGGCCAGCTGTGACTACAATTGCATACTGTGTTGGTCATGGCCAAATGTTAGACTCAAGCCTATATAGTTGTAATGAAAGTGTTATTTATTACCTCTGCCAGTGAGGTATGTTTTCATCCCTGTTTGTTTGTGTGTCACTCTCTCTCTATCAGCAGGATATCTCAAAAACTGCTGAATGAATTTCCATCATGCCTGGTGGACAGATAGGCCTCGGGCCAAGGAAAAAATAATTTTATTTTGGCCTTAATCCACATTAGCCAACCAAGCCACATTTCTACCATTTTTTTTTGTAGCCACAGCTATGAAACTAATTGAGATAGAGGCTTAATTACTAGTAATCAAAAAATCAATTTAACATAAAATGTTAAATTGTGATGTAAATACTGTCTTTGTGAGTAACATTAACATTAACATTAACATTAACATTAAGAGAAATGTTGCGCATTGTATCTCATGCTGTTTCGAAGGCTAATACCTAAATCTAAACTTTATCTAGGTATTGCTGATCCCTCAGGGAACCAGAATTTCACACAAACTTTTGCCTCTCTCCCGACAGTCTCCATTGATGACATCGACTCAGTGCGCAAGGGCCGACAGTCCGAGGGGCTCCATAAATACACAGATGCAAGTGTTGAGGACCAGTGCTTCTCCATTATCTTTAAGGGCCGCAAGAAGAACCTCGATCTGATGGCAGCAAATAAGGACGAGGCAAAGCAGTGGGTCAGCGGCCTGGAGAAGGTCATTAGCAACATGCGCAACCTCAGCCGCCAACAGAAGAGTGAGCAGTATCCTTTAAAGTGCATTAAAACTGGAGAAATGTGTTTGCATGCATGACCCAGGGTACTTTTTTATGGGCATATACTTAGAAGTACCTATCTTTTGAAATCCCCTATTTACACACTTTATTCTCTCAGTATCATATAGTCGAACAAGGCCAGGCAAGCCTAACTGAAGTCGGACCAGCACCACAGCATGAATCGCTGAAAAAACTATTTCTGCTCTGCCATTTCACCCTCCTGGTGTGCATATTCATGTGCACGTGCACCAGCACAAAATTCCATTAGAATCACCATGGGACAGAGGCAACAGTGCCTGTTGATGTGATCACTTTTATTAATTGCCCACTGAACAGGCTTTCTGCAGTTTGCTCATTTTTGCCAACGGTCCAGAAAAAATGTTGCGAAACCAATATGAGTATTTGGGTTGAGTCATGCTCTGGGCAGGAATAAACAAATGTGAAATCCTTACATGTGAATGTTAGCTGGATCTTCAGCTGCATGAGGAAAGCAGACAAGAATGAGGACAACAAGATGACCCTGAAGGAGCTGAAGCACTTCCTGCGACAGATCAACATTGAGGTGGACGACAGCTACGCAGAGGAACTCTTCAACGTGAGCTCCTCTTCTCCTGTCACAACTTTCATCTTTGTATTGATGATAAAGATAATGATAATGATAAATAATAACACACCAAATGGTATCCTGTACATCTGCTTGTCCCTTAGAAATGTGACAAGTCCCGCTCAGGCTCTCTGGAAGGCTCAGAAATCAAGCATTTCTATGACCTGCTGACATACCGGGAGGAGATAGATGTGATATATGAGAAGTACGCTCAAACGGCAGGTCGGATAAGCGTTAGGGACCTGTTGAACTTCTTGCTCAATGAGCAGCGAGAGCAGGTGGGCATGGCGGATGCTCTCAAGCTGATTGAAAAGTACGAGCTGGATGAAACAGGTAAGGTTTCCTCTGATACACTATGAGTGCTTTGAATTTCATATGTGGAAGAATGCAAGAGATAAAATCACACGTTGAAATGACTTTTTCACCTTGCAAGCCAAATTTTTCATGCCAAAAATATTTCCAGACTTTTTATTCAAAATCTCTTAACTTTATTTGTTCCATGTGTTTATTTGTTTTAAGCATGCAACTAGGTGTACATAAAAATTGCAAAATATAAAAAGCACAAAAAAGCACATCCATCAATTGAAACAGCTCCATCCATTGGCTTACATGGTCACCCACTTTTGAAAGATAGTGTTATATTTTGCTCCAAGATCCCGTTTGAATGGGAAGTATGTCAAATTAGAGAAACAAGATGCTCTCAAAATGCCTTTTCATTACAACTTTAAAGCTCTTGTGAGCATATTTTCATAGCTTTAATGAATGAATTTCTATCCTGTAAGCCACACTTCAGATATCCACTCACAGGCTCGTCTCTCTCTCTCTCTCTCTGTCTGTCCATCCTGTGTCCCTCAGCCAAGCAGAAGCAGCACATGACCAAAGATGGCTTCCTCATGTACCTTAATCATGAGGAGGGCTCCATCCTCAACCCGGCCCATAAGAGCGTGTGTCAGGACATGACCCAGCCCCTCAACCACTACTACATCTCCTCCTCGCACAACACATACCTGATGGAAGACCAGCTCAAAGGACCCAGCAGCACTGAGGCCTACATACGGCAAGCATTTTTAACAACATGACGTAGCTATTAGTGTGTCAGCACACGGGAGCTGTGACCCGAAAACAGCTCGACCCCATCACATCGACATAACAGTCAACCTAGGGTCGTGTTTTCTTAAACAAATCCTCTTGCTGGTGAATTTGCATGCATCTCTGCTTGCTTTGCACAGACAGATTGGATAACAGTGGTGTCTGTGGCATGCAGGTGGTAATAAGTGGTTTTCATTTCCTTGCAGAGCCCTGATGAAGAGCTGCCGCTGCGTCGAGCTGGACTGCTGGGACGGGGCGAATGGAGAACCTGTTATCTACCACGGCTACACACTCACATCCAAAGTGCTCTTCAGAGATGTCATCAAGGCCATCAAAGAATACGCCTTCAGAGTATGTGGCATGTTTATTATCTGTGGAACGAGATGTGTCAGAGGAAGTGTTAATCAAGCTCAAGGTTATTTAGAGCCCTGGATCACTGTTACAGTCTCAAAGTGTTTTACAGGCCCACAGTTTATAGTGCTAAAGTCGTTTTAATGTAATTTCCATGGCTGAAAGAATGTATTCTTTACGAAATGTGTGTTTTTGCAGACCTCTGAGTACCCAGTGATTTTGTCCTTGGAGAATCACTGCAGTGTGGAGCAGCAGAAGTTGATGGCCCATCACATGATCTCCATCCTGGGCGACGCCTTGCTCACACGGCCCCTGGGCGACACCATGCCCTCCAGCCTCCCCTCACCCGAGGTCAGGAACGTGGTCTTTTCCCATAGCCCACGGAGACATGTTATATTCTGTAAACAGAGTGTAGAGCCTCAGCCCGACATGTGAAACAAATACACAGACCACACCCAGAAATTCTAGCAATTAGTTAGTGAGCTTATCTCTGCCAAACGTAGCCATTTTCCTGTTTGCTCACTATGGCAGTCACATTTGTATGAGAATGGAAGCCGATGAGATCAAATAAAGGCACATCGTCATTATGCAACATCAATTAAACCACCAATCAAAACCACATCAATCACAAGACAATTCTCGCCCACCCCGTTGATGTTTTGGTGGAGTCAAACAAGCTCCTGAGCACACAGAATACAGATTTGCAAGTTATTTGCTTGGATTAGAGAGTGACTGACAAGTTTTTACAGGATCTTTCTGTGATGTGTGTGACTGAACCTTGTTTGAGTGAGTGGGCTGAGGCGGTTGCCAAATGGAATTTCATTTATATGTGAACAGAGTGGCTTTTAGAGCTCGTCCACCAAGGCATGCAAGGAATGCACACAGCTGGTCTATATTTCATTTAGTAAACATGGTTATAATTTAGTTTTTCTTCTAGTTTAATGTTTCAGTTAAACACAATTAACCCTTGCTCATTATCTGTGATAATACGGACATGCGGGACCTCATGAACACTGCTAGACCTGTGTGGATCTCCCTGAAGATTGTCCTGGATACAAGGAGGGGAGAGGAGACTTTAGCATAAGGAAGCATTTTCAAAACCCTAATGGGCAGTCCTGCTCAAGTTCAGCACCAATGGGATAGATGCCTGTGGCAAAGTCAGTCTGGAAGGAAATTATAATTAAGTCTTACATCACATTTTCCTCTCTGTCATTGGCTGTTGATGGGGTGTGACTGGCAGTCCCCAGTCACATGCTTTTTGCAAAATAAGAATCAGCTCCTCTGCACTTGTACGGGGTCAGATTACATCTCTTGTGAGTTACTATCATCTAACATGGATGTTTGAGATTTGCATAACACCGTGGACATTTTATCTGTTTCTGTGCAGGAGCTAAAGGGGCGATTCCTAATCAAGGGGAAACGACTGAACAAATTGGATGCTGCCTTCAACAACAATAACGTTATAGAGAATGACAGTGTGTCTGAGGAGGACGAGGCTGCGGATTCCAAGGAGAACGGACAGAAAGCCAAGGCTAAGGTGTGTAAAGGGCTTATTACTGTTTTTCTCAAAAAAAACTACTCTGTTGTGGCAATTATCTCTGATCTAAAATGAGCACAAAAATCAAATCATGAAGCTATAATCTAATCTTTCAATTTGATAATCATAGTTAACTGTGTCGTTTTGCTGTGTCCTCACAGAAATCGAAGATCAAGCTTGCCCAAGAGCTCTCAGACTTGGTTATCTACTGCAAGAGTGTGCATTATAATGGCTTTGAGCACGCCAAGGACAACCAGGCCTTCTACGAGATGTCCTCCTTTAAGGAGAGCAAGGCGGCTAACCTGGCTGAGACCTCAGGTAGAGACCATGTTGCTTTCTCTGGGAGAGCAAGCAACAGGATAGCGCAGCTTTTTTTTGGTTCAACACACATCCTCTGTATGAAGTGATCTATTGTTATTTTGGTGACAAGGGCTCTTTCCTGTGGTGTGCCTTCTTAGAAATCAGTTTGCATCATATTCTCTGGATGACGGTGGTTTTTGGTGTTTGTTGACGTAGTTTGACTCTGTGAAGGTAATGGTCTTTTTCAGCTATGGTGGCAAATGTTACACTTGCAAACTCCCCAGTTCTTCTTCTTTTTACTCAAAACAAACTGTTTTTGCTGTTGCTAGAAATGAAGATTACTCACAGTATCCCAGAAATTTTCATTAACTAGGTATAGACTGTCACTTTGTTGTGTTGGAAATAGAAATTAGCAAAATGGACATTTACTTCTATGACAATGACACAATTTGTTACTTTAAGGAAGATACATTTTTGCTATTTTTGTGTTTATTGACCGTTGTGTATCGAAGCAGCCCAATTTCAATTGTTTCTTTCAACGCACCCCCACAGCCACTGCCTACATCCATCACAACATGGACAAACTCAGCAGGATCTACCCCGCTGGCTCCAGAACCGACTCCTCCAACTACAACCCCGTGCCCATGTGGAACGCTGGCTGCCAGATAGGTATTGTGCACTCGCTGGATATAAGCAACATTTCAATCATTTACCAGGCTTAAGTACACAGAATTATTGAACTCCCTCCTCTCTTTCACTCGGTTGTTAGTGGCACTGAACTTCCAGACGCCGTCCAAGGAGATGGACCTGAACCAGGGGCGGTTTTTGCCCAACGGCATGTGTGGCTACATCCTGAAACCTGAATTTCAGAGACACCTGGCCTCGCAGTTTGATCCCATCACGCTTAGCAAGGGGCCCTGGCTGAAGAGGAAGATCTTCCATGTCATGGTGAGATTGATTCTTAATTGTACTTCTAAAACATAAAAGATAGTCTGCGTCACTACCAGAGCTGACACATACCCTTCTGATGGATTTGAATCGCAAATATTAACCAGCAACTAATCTTTATATCCTGCAACATAAACAGAGCATTCGTTTCTATGTTATCTCCTCAGTTATTTACTGATGCTCAGTGAGATTAAGTATGCTCAGGTGATATGTGTCTTTGCTTCACATTTTTTTTGATATACATTGTTTTCTTTGCAATAGGTGATCTCGGCGCAGCAGCTACCAAAGCTGAACAAGGACAAGCAGAAATCCATTGTTGACCCCCTGGTTAGAGTGGAGCTCTATGGTGTCCCTGCAGACACCACCAGCAAGCAGACACACTCCATTGACAACAATGGTGAGTGCAACACACCGAGACACACTCATAAATACACACCAATGCAAATAGTCAGATGAAGAAATACAAATAAATAAAAATTGGAGAGGAATGTGACCTTTGAGGTAATCATGACTTAATACACTGTAATACATGAATTATCAACTCTCCTTGCAGCAGATGTCACACACCCTGTTAAAATTTAAAAAAAAAAAAAAAAAAAAAAAAAAAAATGAGTAATTTGCACCTTCTCTGTAATAATGTGTCCATGCAGGGTTCAACCCCATGTGGAATGAAAACTTCCAGTTTGACATCCACGTCCCGGAGCTGGTCATGGTGCGATTTGTGGTGGAGGACTACGACTCAACGTCCCAGAATGACCTCATAGGGCAATACTGTCTACCACTCACCAGTGTACAGAACGGTAAGGAGCTACAACTATTAAAACGGCATTAACAGCTCACCTAAAATACAAAAAAGTCTCATTTATCCCAATAGTGCAGTCTGTCCATCCTGATGAGTTTCTGTCTGATTTGGTGAGGTTTCCGGTCTGTTGTAGTTTCCGTGTCTCCCAACATCCCAGTCCAGTGGGTTTGAATGGATATTGTTTTGTGGAACTCAAACCCTCAAGAAATTACATGTGACAGCAGCTCCTTCCAGAAACAGTGACATAGACACTGACACAATCTACAGGCCTTGGGGACAAAGTATTGTTTGGAACTATTTCCTGCCAAAGAACATAGTCAAACTGTATCGATTCACCTCAGTTCGTGCTCATCTGGGTGGATAGATACAGATTGTGTTCTTCGGCAGGGGATAGCAAAGCGACATACTGACTCGGCTTTAATCCAAGAACCAAAAGTTCCCACCCCCATGTTGCTCCTGCCCTGACCTTCATTTGGATGGAAGGCAAGGCGAGAAATTCTCTCTGGGGATCAAAAACTATTACATTACATGTACCAACAAATTTTCAGGTGAACTGAGCTGACACAAAGTTGACACACGCCGTCATAAATAAGGAGTAAACCTCCACAGGGCAACAATTTTCAGGATAACCAACATCTTCTCACTTGTTATTTTCCACACTCTTCTCAAATAATTTGTCTTTGCTTTATAATAATGTTCCTTAACAAGTGATTCAAAACATTTTCATAATAATATATGACTAAATATTCATTTATAAAGTAGTTTTATAAATGGTTATAATCATATGTAACTATGTACACATAAATCAGGCTTAGGTAAAGGGTTGTAACTAATATATTTGCAAACAATTCAATAAAATAACATTTACCTAACATAAATAAAGCAGTAATCATTTGTATATGTTTATAGAGTTGTAAATAGGCAAAATACTTTTTTAACAACTATTTTACAAACATTTATAAGTGTAGGAATGATAATCTTATATGCCTTGTTAGTCATTTGCTATGGGACATTGTTATAGTGTTACTGCTCTTTTAATGTTGAGCATCACTATTTTATTAGTTTTCTTGTTCTTCCAGGTGCAGTAAATAGCAGATTTGTTGAATTATTCAGCCGCCTCTCGAGTCCAGTTTCACTGTTAAATTTCCATCTGACATAAGAGGCAGACTGTTTTGTGTAAATCATACAACTTCTGCTTTCTGTGTCGATGACGTGCCATTTGTCAAGTTACTTTTGCTCATTGTTTATGATTTGATGATGCATCTAAAACTAAATTCCTCTTGTCAAGGTTATCGTCACGTCCCTCTGCTCACCAAGAGAGGCGACGTCATCTGTTCTGCCGGACTGTTTTTGCATCTCATGCTCCTGGACGCCCAGTAGGCCTTCACCTGCACAAGTCATGTACAGAGAGCTGCATGGCCAAAGACAAGTCTGCTTTGTGGGTAGCAGAAAGAAATTTGTCCGGTTTCAAATCGAAACCAAACAATTGTGATATGCTTCTATGTACGTTGAAGTTTTCTTCTAAAAAAAATATTGTGTCATCTGACAGTCTAAACTGTTGACTCATAGTAGCGTGTAACACTCTCCTGTCACTGTGTTTCTTTAGCTTGTTTTAAATAAGCTTGTAGTTTGTTTGGGTGAGAGCTACAAAAAAAAAATTAAGATGAGTATTATAGAAGAGTATTGAATGAAGGCCATCAGATTGGCCATTTTAGGGAGAAGGGGCTCGCCTTCACACAGTATGGAAGATTGTGCTTATGGGCTGTCTAATGTTTGAAAAGTGTATGAGGTTTAGTGGCTCTTTAGGGCTCCAGAATATTCCATTTCATTTCCCCTGCAGGATCTTAAAGGTTATGCTCATGGAAATACTGTATTGATTTGTCAAACAATGTAACAAGCACTAGTATACGTTCATTCTTTTAGTCTTTTATAATTTTATCTGTTCTGACTAGAAAAAAAACATGCTTTTTAATTTAACCTTTCTATAAATTTCTCATTTTATTAGGAAAAATCTTTGATTACATAATGTTGTTTGTCACTGGAGTCTCGCAAAAAAAACATCAGAGAGCAAATGATTGGCCCGTTGAGAGAGAACCACATGTGGGGGCGTGTGTGTGTGTGTGTGTGTGTGTGTGTGTGTGTGTGTGTGTGTGTGTGTGTTCAGTCATTTTCATTGCAGTGTCCTGCAGAAAGGACTGTTCCAATGTACAAAATACAATTTTTTCAATGTGATTTTCGTTATTTTTTTTCTCTCAAAAACGACTTTACATGTTAAAAGTAATAACTTTCTTTTTGACTGTTGATATGAGATGCATATCAGGCAACGTCTTCAATGTTTTATATCCTCTAAATATATTAAACACATTATACATGATTTGATGTCAAACATGATTACTCTGGTATTTTTAATCATATCATCATTCATGTTTTCATCATCAGATGCACTACAGCCAATTGTTGAGGTTTTGAAAAACAGAATATTTGTCATTCTTTTGATAACATTGTCAGTCCTTTCAGTGTCTCCTGTCACTTAACTGTATTTGCACTAGCTGTCAAATAAAGCGACGACAAGAGTCCCAGAAGGATAGCTGTTTGTTTATTTGTACTGTAAGTGATTTTGCCATGGCAGTTGACAGAAACATGTTGAACCCGTTTGATCGCTGCATCATCAGCATCAAATATTCAAAACAAAACTGAAGAAAAGAAAAAAAAAAAGCACACTTGAAAACCTTTTTTGGAATATAAATGAATATAGGTTATAGTCATAGGATTTGTGTTTACATTATTAATCATGATGTTATATATTTTAATTGGGTGTACAGTTTGGTTGGTTATGTAAAAACAAACAAACAAAAAAAAAAAAACATTGCAGTTGGACTGAAGACTGTATGGTCATTGTCTCAGTCGCTCTCAACAATTGTTAACAATGCCACAAACTTTGCTTGAGAGCTTGTTTGCATGTAATTCTACAGAAGTTTGATAGCTCAGATAAACAAAAGATTATCCCTAGAGTTCCCCATCACCCAAACCAAATGCTTCTTCTTCTCAGAAAAGCCCTGCCTTTTTCTTCAGGTCATCCTGCCGCCACTTTGGCAGACGTTGGAAATCTGAGCGGGTCGTCCCCAGCAGGGTCTCAAAATCCACAGGAGACAGGTAGGCCTGAAAGGAGAGTAGAGAGGTCCATGGTTAGCCTGCCCCCCACTATATACCTAGTGTTATTACATCTCTTGTAGCATCACACCCCTGTGGATCCATAGCCACACTCTCTGCAGCCCTCACACCATTCACCGCCAATCAATCACTGATACCCAAATTGTGCCAGGCTATCAGTAAGGATTTGTGCCAGATCCATAATGCTGCCCACCTCTCTCTGACTGGCGTCCACGCCATAAGGCAGCTGACTGGGAGACTTGTTGACGAGGACCTCCGGGTCCAGATAGTGATTGAAGCCTCCAGCAGGGGGGGACATGGTGCCACCAGCTGAGGGAGATGAAGTGATCACAAAGGGAGGCGACAGGGTGACAGACAGAGAGGACTGGGCTCTCTGGTTGAGTGGGCTGGTGGGGCTGTGGACCCAGGGGGACAGGCTCTCCTTGTGGTGCCTGTAGAGTGGAGGGGAGTTTACAGGGCCCCCTGGGGCTCTGTAAGCCTCACCCCTCCAAAATCCAGCAGGGGTCTTATTCAGGTCTGTGTTATTCAGGTCCTGCAGACGCAACACATGCATGTGTGAAATCACACAAATGTAATTCCATTTTACACTTTTGAAACTATACAAAGAACCAGTCAAACTCCATAGATTAGTGACATTCGTGTTGCTTACGTTCGTGATATTAGCAGTCATTGCATTAGTGCACATTTTAGTCATTTTCGTGTGAGGATTAGTGTTAGTCAATCACTTACAAATGTGATCTGTGAGACAGATGCTGCATCAGCCAGCTTTTTTTTCATCTCCTCATAGGAGTTGCCTCCCTGTTGAGAAGATCAGGAAAGCCAGATCTAAAAATAATGTAGTGCAGTATCCCTCACAGTAGCAAACATCTCAGAAATCCTGAAATCAAACTCATCCAGAAGTCGATCCATGACTTTACTTTTTAGCAGTTCATGCTGGGATAATTAGTTGACAGAAAAGCATTCATGTAATTAATGATTTCAATAATCACTGGATTGTTTGCCTCTGAAGATGGCTGCATTTGGATTTAACAGAATACTGTGAATAGTGATCAGAGATGTGTCACTGTACTGAATTACTGTATTTAAAATAAACACTGTAGTGCCTCCCAGTGGGCTTTAACTCACACTCCACTTATGGGGGTCCCATGCGTAGAACCAGCCAGTGAAAGTGGGTGGCTCATATCCCTGTTTGACAGTGAAGATGGGTGTGTCAAGGTCACGGCCCGCTGGGTGGGTCCTGAGGTACTCTAGTGCATAATCATGGGCATCTTTTGTCTCAGAATGGTTGGCTGATTTTCCAATCCACAAGTAAATCTGAGGAAATTGGGAGAAAAAAAAAACAAGAGAGAGAGAGAGAGAAGTAGAGATTTAACAATTCTTTCCAGAGTGCTACAGAAGCATTTAGGATATTTATTATTTATGGGTTTTTTATATAATTTTCTCTGTTTTAATATAAATTTTCAAAGAGGTCAAATTAATCTAATGTACAGCTTGTTCCTCTCGTACATCCTGGTGGCTGCAGGCTCAGACTGGGGATGTTTTTCTGCATGATGACACAAACATCCGACCGGGGTCTGGCAAATCACATGGCATTTCGATTTCTCACCTCCTCCCAGGTGTCCAGCAGCATGACATCCTCCTCATCCAGGTCGCTCTGGGCAAAGTCATCCACCTCTGTCATTCGGAAGCAGCCCGTCTGATTGGAGCATTCAAACAGCCGAGGACTGTGAAGAGGCTCCTCCCTCTGCAACCTGACGTGACCCAAAGGTTATCATCGTCATCACTCTGTATGTGTTGCAGTTGTATAATCTCTGTTTTTGTGGGTCAGCATGCTATATTGCAATGGCTTCAGATGGTTTTGGCCATACTCCAATGAGCTCGATATGAAAAAAAAAAAAAAAACCTTACAGATTGAAATGCAAGCTTATTAATTGTTGAAAATTGGGATTCTGGTGTATTTTGTGCCAATCCTAAAGACAAGTTTACATTCAAAGAGCCTCTATAAAAGACAGCCCTGTGATTTTAAGGATCTGTGAGTATCTCTAGCTATTTTTACTGCATTTCTTTTTTCTTTAAATCTGATGGATTGAAGGGGAACAGGAAATAAAAGGGAGAGGGAGAGAAAGGATGACATGAAACAGAACAGCAGGGTGATGAAATGATTTTGGAGTCTGTTCTGAGAAGTTAAAAAGGATCGGATTCAATGTCAGTGAAAGCAAATGAAATGCTCAGGTGTCCCTGAGCAGGTGTGTTGCTCTGCAGGTGACCCTGACCTCTGACCCGTTTGTGTAGCGGGTCAAATGTAAAGACAAATCCCCCCCTCTGAGATCAACAAAGTGTCACAACAACACGACAGAAAAAAGAAAAGGTTATGAACCACAGTTGAACCTGTGATGCTGCTGCAGACCGTGTTTACCTCTTGTCGTTGGCGTAGGGAGCCTTTCCTCCCAGCGCAATCCAGAATTCAGTGGGCTCCTGGCCCTCCATCACCACCTTCTTGTCCTGCTTGGACAGCACATCAGACATCGCTCTCCCCATCACCCTCTCATCACCACTGCAGCCCTGGAAACAGACACAAGACGCACATCGAACAAACATAAATTTGTGTCAAAGTGCATACAAACAAAAAATCATTCATAACTTATACAAATAAAATAGTACTATCATGTCTGATATGAAAACTGTCAATATATTGAATTCTTTAGTGTTTTTGATTTACTCATAAACTAAAAGTCTCTCAGGATTGTTAGTATTTCTTGAGGCTGCACTGACAACAATATATTATGGTACACTAATAAAATATATTGAAAAAATATGAAAGGAAGCGACAAAATTTCATATACTGTATTGAAAAATATAATCACATGTTGATCCACAAATTAAAAGTGAGAGGAAGTTATTCATTGTGGCTATATTGCAATATATGTTGCATTAGGTAACAATATACATAACCATACATGACCCATGCATATATTGTAACATACTGAAAAACAACAAGTACTGGCTCACTACATACAGAATTTTTTTTTTTTTTTTTGTACTATATTTTCCAATATATTACCATATGGCACTTCTTCATGCCACAGAACGCACCTTTCCATACCACAGGTAGCACATGTGGTCAGTCTTCAGCAGGAAGACATCATTGGTGTTGAGAGAGGAGGCTCTCGCCGGCACCTCGGTGGCCTTGGTGTTCAGCTCATCGGTCCCTCTCACCTGGAAGAGCCTGGCGCCGCGTTCAGGGTTGACCACACCACGCCGGCCCGTGCCACCCTATACGCAGACAGCCAGACATACACACACACATGCAGAGATTTGCACATACAAACAAATGTATCCAGTGTTTCCTTATTTTTTATTCTTTACATTTATCAGTTTTCATGTAATTGTTTTCAAGTGTGCATCACTTTGTGTGACTCTGTCCTTATTTAATTTACACCTTCATTTTTTTGTGGTAATGATTTCTTAAAAGATGAATGTTTTTTGCATACTGCTTCAGTGCATCTGTCCATAAATTAGTGTAAATGCACAAAGACACAAGACATACACATAAACATTCACACTTGAGAATTACTGGTGCTACAAAGTGACTTCCCATACCTCAAAAATGATGAGTTTGCCTTTGAAAATAGCCAGGAAATGGCGAGGTTCCTTTCCCATGACCACCCTGACCTGCACGGGGGCTCCGTTGTACTTGCCATCAACATTGACAGCCTGGTAGGCACAAGCTGTGATCTCATCTTGAGTTGCATGGCGGCCCTGAAATAAGACAGCCACAACATCCCATATATTCTAGCTGTTTTTTTGAAATGTTGAGAAGAAATCTTTTGAGCAGATTTTAAAGATCTTAAACATTTTAGTTGTGATGTACTAACCTGCCACATGTAGAGTATGTACTGCTGCTGGTGTGATTTCACGTATGTGTACAGCACCAGGTAGCAATCTCCTCCATAAAACTGTCCATAAGTGCTGCGGCTCACCTCAGCCAGCTCCAGGTTCTCGATACGCCACACCTGGCAGGGATCATTGATGCAAAATTACAAGTTTTTCCTTTCCTCATGATCCTCAAGGTGATCATTACCACTGAAGATAGAAGTGTCTGAATCTGTCCTGTGCATTTCGTTGCCATTCGATGACGTGTCTGCACTTTTCCCTCACCAGAACATCTCCAGAAGCATCGTCTACCATGCGCTGCTTTGCTGCCACTTCAGGACGTGCATGGAGTTCCATTACATCAAATTTCACTGGGCTGACGTTGGCTGTGGGGACCATGATCAGATTACAATGTGAAACACCCCATCAATTCAAATAACAGCACAGCTAATCCTTGTTTTAACCTGCATGGCATACCAAATAGATGGAGTTTGCCGTAAGGCACTAAGCAGTAAGTAACAGAATGTTTGGATAGGGACAGATGGGAATATTTTGAGAGTTAATCTAGTATGATTTTCACTGACTGATTTGGGAATGAATTAAAGACAAAACAGGTCAGTCAATGACAATGGAGACTGTAGGAGTTACCTATGTTTCCCAAGCTGTAGGTGGTGCCCAGACCCTGAGTTTGGCCTTTCTCTCTCCAGGATTTGAACAGGTGCTTAAACATGGCAGATTCTCCTCCCTCAGTCATCACTTCCACTTTGGTGTTGGGCGGGTAGCTCTTGGCTTTGATAAAACCCTGGTAGAAAAGGTGGATAAACAAGAGTGGAGGGAAAAAATACCCACAAGTGCAACTAAGCAATGGACCTGGTGGACATGGCTAGAAAACTCTACATACTTAACCATATAGCGTTAACAGCCTGTGACTTCATTACTAATGCCTGGCATAAATAAATCAGAATATCAAGTCAATGTGGATTTGCTGTCCTCCTAAAGCTCCTAAAGTCTTTTAACCAGGATACAAACATTCTATTTGAGATCATTTGGCAGGACACAAGCAGCGTGCATATGGCCACTGGCTTTATCTCTGATGTGCATATACTGTGGGCTATTTGACTTTGCATCCTACTCACCACTGCCCTGCTCAGAGCAGCCTGCCGCTCCTCCTTGGAGGCCCTCCTGCCTTTCCACACCATCACACAGGAGCCTCCCTGATCCACAATGTAACAATCCTGACAGAGAGAGATTAAAAAAAAGAGAAAATGTATGAGACGGAGGATTAGCAATTAATACCAGTGACTGAACGTAACACATAAAAACATTATCTTTAGGAACAGAACTGAATATATAAACACATTAGAATGATAAAAGCCAATTACAGTGGAGCGCAGCAGGTCTTGAGTTAGAGGCTGCGTAGCCATCTCTTGAACCAAAAGGTTCCCGCTGTTATCTGACACACTAAAAAACAAAGAAAAAGAGGTTCAAACACACACACACACACACACACACACACACACACACACACACACATACATAGCTGTGAATAAATTACACAGAGACTCAACAATAGTCTACACTATCATTAAATGGTTATATAATAAAGAGGCATATTAGGTTCTGCTTTTTCTATGTTGTAGCAGTGATATAATGGATAGTGAATGGCCTTACTGGTACAGCCTGACGTTGCCATTTGGTGTCAGCTCAGGATCATCAGGAATGGCCTCCTTTAGGTGCCAGGTTCTCTGTCCTAGCACCCCGTTCATGATCCTCATCCATTCTGGAGAGTCTTCCTCATATTGTCCTTCCACTATCCCAATCTGAGCCCGACCACCTCTCTCCCTGTCCCGGATGTCTTGGGCCAACAGGACTGCCTGTGGGACGGGGAGAGGAGATATGAATGCATCTAGTGCCTAAGTGAGAAAACTCTGTTGAAAATCTGGTTTTCATTTTTCTTAAAAAAAAAAGTCCACATGTGAAAACCAGCATGTGGAATCAAAGTACATATGATTCTGTTGTTCATATGTGAGCGTGTTTCTCATTTCCCATGTGAAAAACGCCTCTTTGCACAATATTTTCACAAGGCAAAAATGTTTTCTAATGTAATATTAGATTAAAACATGAAAAATGTTCAAGTGAAGCAAAAGCAAACCATTTTCCACTGCTGTGTGATGTCAAAATGCAATATGGAATAAAATGTTCACACATAAAAATTACAGTGTGTCGGAAATCCAAACACGTATATGCATACACACATGGGTGTTTTCTCATGTGAGCCTTTTGTTATGGCTGCTATTTAAACCAGTCAGAGTGCACACAGGTCTACCTTGAGCTTCTCCTGCCTGTTGCTCTGTGGGCCGTTCCACTGCACAATGGCTTTGCCCACATCCAGCAGGAAGATATCACCATTGTTAAAGCTGTTCCAGGATACCTCCACCTTAACACACACACACACACACACACACACACACACACAAAGTCAAACTTTAACATGACAGAGTCAGAAAATAGTTTCTCATTACTCAGGTTGACACTATATGCTGTCAAGAAATCAATGAATAGTTATGAAAAAAATATTGCCGTTAACAAAGGAAAATATTAATTGAAACACACATGCACAGTGCAAAATTGCAAATAGTGACGCACACCTCAAACAATTAACACCTACTTTGACAGCTGTGACAACAACCAAGCTATAACAATCTGCTTAAAAGGGAGTGCCAGCACCACTTGGCAGTCCGGCTGTGTCAAGCCTGTGGTCGACGCCATGGGAGGCAGCGGACAGGCAGCATTTCACTCTGTCAGGGATTCAGGACAGGACTCGAGAATGTAGATTTGCTTGTGCATACCTCTTTGGCGGTGACATGCTTCCTCCCTTTGACATGGAGCAGCCGCAAAATGTTGTAGAAATTGGTCTCAACGTGGTGGAAGCCTGATGACACTCCACCCTTCTTGTAGCTGTGGGAGAGGTCAGGCATTTGTCAAGTGTGGAATGGATTGCACGACCAAAGTTCAAGTGTGATAAAACAAACAGGAGGAGTATAAATACAAAAGCAGCTGAGGGTATTTCTTTAGTTTTTAAATGAATACCGACACTGCAAAACGGTGAGGTAAACAGTGAAAGGCAATGGTTAATGCATTTTTCTGTGCTAAGGCTCAATAAAAACAAGCCTAATTTGTGTCATAATGATTTCATAGAGAGAGATTAGTAGAGTAAGCCCTGTCTCAGGAGGCTTACTGTGCAGGGGTGTGTGTGTACATAAATGCGTGTGGCTTCATCTCTCGTTTTTGTCACACCCTTCTTCACAACTTCACCCTCTCCGCTTCACATTCCAAGCCTTTTTCCTTCACTCACATTAAGCCATTTTTGAAGTAGCTCTTGAATCGGGAAGACTCACTGCCCTGCACCTCCCTGTGCTGGACCGGACTGCCGCCCAGATACTCATCCAGCTGGGTCACATAGATGGCAGCCGCACCCTGCTCATCCTGGGAGGAGTAGTTCCCGACCCAGTAGTGGATGTCGGCTGTCTGCCCTGAGTTTCGGCTCTGATTTATCTGGAGGGACACATGAAAAACAAAGCCACACAATCATCAGTAGACACACATCAGACACACAGACAACAGGAGCAACACAGATACACACGCGCGTGCATGTACACTAGCCTGCATAAATCACATGCCTTCATTAATGTCGAGCATCAATACCAGCACCAGTGAAGCCCCTTGGGAAATCAACGGGTATTGGACTCACATAAAGCACAATGTAGCAGTCTCCCTCAAAGAAGTTGCCAAAGCCTTGGGGTGGAACAGGCACCATCTTCATGTTCTGAATAGGAAAACAACACAACGCCAAATAAGTGACTCTGAAATCTTAAACTTCCTCAACGTAAAGCAGTGTGACCAATTAAAATGTACGCGCACATTGTAATGCAGATTGTATGCAGTTTGTGTGGGTGCTGACTCACGTTGATGGTCCATATCTGCAGGCCTGGCTTACGGCTAACACCTCTGAAAGCATCTGCATGTTCATTTTCCATTTTGCTAAACTGAAACACACACACACACACACACACACACACACACACACACACGCTCAGGTAAGTAACAGTGACATTTGATCTGCTCTTTCACATGCATTGACTATTGAGTTTATGTCATGCCATGTATAAAGAATGTTGAATGTTGTATAAATATGTTGTATTTACAGGCTTCTGATTTATGTGGTGCAGTGAATAAAAGGTATTTCAGACAGGTGAGTCGTATTAAAAAAACATGATCAGTGTCAGTAAGTTGATCATAGCAAATGACCACAATTCAATGCATAATTTTATTGATGCTATCTGCATATCTGATCTCCATTTGGACTTTGCATCATGGCCATCCATATCAAAACTTGTGTCACAACCTACCAAGGCATGCTCAAAAACACTGTGAATACCATATTAACTCCTCCAAAGTATTTCAACAAGTAAATATTGTATGCTTTAGATTTGTGAGACCTAGATTCTTCACATCGCTCGCCTTCATGAGTTATGTATCTTTTCATGGGGAACAGATGTCACTACAATGACAAGTGCACCATTTCAAAAGATTGGATCTCCGACAGCGAGACACCTCTAATCCCACTAATGAGTGTCAGCCTGCCGCCATGGCAACATACAAGTTCTGCAATCAGTGATGCTTAGCTGCCTCTTGACTCATGTATCAGATACAACAGCACTGATAAGCAAATACAGTGTATCCCTGGCAGTGCAAACAGTGTAAGCTTAGGTGAAACGCTGTATGGAAAATAGAGTTGCCGGGATGCTTTGTCGGTCGCAACGTGTCATGAATGCAAATTGAAGACCCATGAATAGACGGAATGATAGTCAAATGGCTGCAGAATGTGGGGTCATAGTAATTCCACTGTAAATCCAGAGGACAACATACAAATGAATGTCACAGCCTAATAATGCACATAATAACACAGCTACATAAAAAAAATGTCTTTTCACCAGGTAACAGAGGAAAAAAAAAAAAGACATGACGGGCAATATGGCTGCCAGAAGTTGATTGATGGAGTGGGTGGTGTGAGGTGTGGTGTGAGGTCGAGTCAGTTCTACTCCACCAGGATGTTAACCACACCTCTGATTAAAATTATCAAAGTCCTGCTGCTCACATAATCAGATAAAGAGATGACACACACGGTGCAAATGTAAAAAAAAAGACTACGACTCAAACTTGAGAAATAATTCTCCAACATTTACCTAGATATCAGTGTCGAAAATATGGATATCTTCTTCCACTGGTTAAAAGCCAGTATGTACCATTCACTGGCCTCAGTACCTTTATACTATTATCTTTTGTGGCCAGAGAAGGGACCACACCCACTGAGATCCATATTCACCATATCAAATTGCTTCTAAATGTGTCCCTAAAGGTGCAGCAGAAAATCTACATTAGTGGGCACTATCATAATATCTACTGCTGATGTATCTGTGAAACAAAAATCAAATCAATCCATAACTAATCTCCGTAAAAGAGGATGTGCAAAAGGGCGTGCTCTGGCTGAAAAGAAAGCCGGTGTACTGATCCTGGTGGAGATAAACAAGGCAAAAGGGAAAAGTGCATGAGCAAATAACTTCTGAAGAGATAAACTGGAGACACGGCACTGATGCTTTTCTCTTGCTCCTCCATTGCTCTGGCAGGAAAGACTGGTTTCACATCAATTAACCTGCTGTGTCCATTGACTCAGCAGGCACAATGAGCTTTGTTCATACTGTAAATACATTCTAATGTGTTCATCTGCAGCACATGAGATGGGCTCCGAACCTTTCATGTTTCACAGCATCAGCGGCTTAACACCATGAAGAGTCAGTTTAAAGATCTTTTTCATTATCCACTACAGGACTAAGATGCTATTCTTCATAAACTGATGAAGCGATGAACTAAAAAGAAAATGGATAGAGTGGTATCCGGCGAATTAAAAATAATGTAAGCAGTATGTCACAAAATACAGTAGGGAAGGATCCTACCTTGTGTAGATTTGTGCGGAAGGAAGGCCCGGGTGTCTCCTGCAAATTGTGGAGGTAGATTAGTCTGAGAGCAATTAAGCATCAACTGCTCGTTGCAATAAAGCATCGACTGCTCTTTGCTTATATGCAAGCATGAGTGCATGTGTGTGCCCAAGAGGGTTGGGTATATTTGACTCTCCACCCAGATTTGAACACACCTGCAATTTCCTGTCACCACATTCACAATGCCACATGCTTGAAAGACACAAATGACATATTTCTCGCTTTAACCGCTCGCTTTTTACAACTTGTGGTTCTGCATTTTTAATCAATCTCAGCAACATTGTTGATGAGTGTCTTTCCCTCAATGTTCACTTGAACACTAAGTAAAGGATGGATAATGATGATGCTGATGATATTGACATTTTTGCCACTTTAGGCTGGATAAAGTTCAATATTTCCAAGGAGCCACATGAGCACAAGCTCAGAGTCCTTGAGAAAAGCACCCACAGATCCTGGGCTCAAGCCTGACTACAGGTACCGCTCATGCTTCAAGTACCCGGCCTCGCTCTGTTTATATTTGACTGTGCCCTCGGCAGCACAGCGGGCATTACAAGGCCACTTGACACCAATTATTCATTTCACAACTGTTACAACTAGCAGATGGGGGAATTGGACTCAAGGAGCTCCGAGTGGTCTTGGAAAGGAATCAGAGGCTTTCAGTGTCTAAATCTCTCATTCTGTGCCTACTCACACAGACACTCGGAGAGGGAAAGCTTGACATTATTGAAGGTTTACAGCTCCGGGCTTTGATCTACCCTTGGGGAGAAGGCATTGGCAGCTTGTGTTTACATGTGTTTGCTAAATGCGGGGATGTATTAGCACACAGTATCCAAAGAGATTTGCACACTTTTTGATGTAATATACCGACACAGTATTTTTGCAGAGTACTGGCGTTGAATTTTGTGGATGTTAATCCTTAGTCCAACCGGAAATTGTATGTGCAGATACATTTGAACTTGTAAGACATGTACAGTAAAAAAGGGATGATAAGGAAAATTATGGCTTAAGTAGTACTCTCTCATTTTAGCTTAGCAGAGCACCAAGCTGTAATAAAAAAAAAGACATTAGAAATCAAAAAGGCACTTAGCCTGCAAGTGTTAAATGTTTCCATAAATTGAGTGAGGCCACTTCTGCCTTAACACTTCAAATCAAGGCTGTACAATTCCCTTCATACATAAAACACAGGAAGCAGAGCCTCTGCTGGCACTCCAAACAAGTATTTGCAAACTTTCTGCTGAATGTTGCTGCAGGTGTATGAATCATGCATGAATTGTTCATAGCCTCTCTGCTGACATTGTCTATTCAGAGCTTCATTTATTATAATTCCCTTCATCTTACATAGTTCACACAATCTCCACCGGGGAATAGAGGAACAGATTGTTACACAACCAACCGTCAGCTCCGAGTGATATGCTTAAGTTTCTCTTACCTTTGGCCCTGGGTTTTCATCATTTGATTCCATTCTTAACTCCATCATCAAAGTATGATCATTTCAATAATGTAGAAGATTTAAATCCCCACATATTCAGGGAACAAGTGAAAAATTAAGCGTGCAAAACCAAGAATTCTTCAGGTCCCGTGGAGGGCTTCACCAAGAGGCTCTGTAATTCCTAATCCACCTCAGCGGCCACTGCGGCAGCTACACAAGAGGAGGTTAAAAGTTCACCTCAAGATATCACATGAAGCTGAGCTTAGTTGCACATTAACCGGTTTATATCCAAATTATTAATTTACTTGGTGATCATTCACTCCTGCAAACACTGGAGCTTTAATGTTACTAGAAAAGCCCAGCAGTGTCCTGAAGCTTTAACTTCTGACTTAAACGTCCTGAAATACAAACTTTAAAGGTGAATTATGATACTAATTCTATAAAATCAGATTAAATGCATTCTTATGCATTGTCTGAAATGGTTGAAAGCAAATAACATGGACTGGCATGACCTTGATCCCAGATCTGGATTATTTCCCAATTGCAGATAGTTAACCAGGTTAAGGGGAAAATGTCATTTTCTATCAGCCATCAAAGGCATACTGATACTGTTACATAAATAACATAATAGAACCTGAAATAACAGTGAGTAAGTCAATTTTAGGAAAACATCCCACGGAGAATATCAACCTAAGAGACAATTTAAGAGTTCCCTTGAAATGTCCCAGACTTCAAGTCCCAACATTTTAAGATCCAGTCCAGACTTTTGTCCTTCAGCTGTGAAAGGCAGAAGACACACACCAAGGCACAGTGACAGTGTGCAAACTTGCAACTTTAATGATGTTGTACAGTACGATTTCAACAGCACTCTTTACAATGCACCCAACCCATTTTTCCCCAATAAATAGAATTTCATATAATCTAAACTAATCATTATATTTTTCTCAAAAGTTGAACATTTATTGGGGGACGGCGGTGTCATTACAAGGGATTCATTTTCTTCAATAATAAAAGTCTTGGATTTCAGTGTATTGAAGGATCATCAATTTACAGCCATTGTCAAAGACCAAATGACATGTCGGTACAGTCACGTATCACATTGAATTGTAAAAACCATTTAGGTGTAACAGGCTAGTTAGATAAATGGCAATTTCCAGGAATAATCCTATTCATTTCTCTTAGATTAAATGAGCAATTAGCAAAAGACTCATTCCCGCTTCAATTTAAAGATTTAGTTAATACGCTTCTGGAGTTTTGGAGTAAATATGCAGCATTAAAAATGTGTGCACCCCATACCCCAACAGAACAAAATCAACACAGTAATGAAGGCACTTCATTCTGTAAGATAAAATAAATCACAGTTGTTTGAACGAAAGGTCAGACGAGAAACAACAGCCTGCATAGCACAGCTCGACACGGAAAATAGAACGCCAAAAAAAAAAAAGAAAAGAAAAAGTCTTCCACTCTCTCCACCTCACGCTCAAACAACTCTTTTGTAGGTGTATTTGTTTATTTTTGGTAACTAAAATATTACTTGATAGAATAATAAAACCTGCTCTCTTTGATAGAAAAATTACTTTATGTATGTCTCGCTCTTAGAAACATATAGTATTTACATACAGTAATATAATTTCTCGCCAGTTAGGAGCATCAAGTCCTGTACACATAGTGCGTCCAAGAATCCAGAGACTGTAATCATCCGTACAGCTGTTCTCTCGAGCTTTGATCATGACCAGAACGTTTGCCTGAAGTCCCCTCTGCTAGGGAGCTCTGCTGGGTCGCCCGTGGCCCGCTGGAGGACAGGAGCCGGGTCGCGGGGCTGTGGCCGCCGGGCGAGGTCTCTGAGACGGGGAAGAGCCGCGGCCGCCGTCTGCTACCTGGTCCTCAGGCTCTGTAACAGATTGTAAACGTCCTCCTCCTTACTGAGGCCCTCAAACAGCGGGATGAGGTCCAGCAGCTCCGTGTCCGACATGTCATCAAACCAAGACTGCACCGGGACCTGAGCACAGAGAGAGAGAGAGAGAGAGAGAGGGACAGACAAACAGAGAGAGAGAGAGAGAGAGAGGACGAGTGGACGAGAGAGGACCAAGTTAAGTATTTGATCGAGAGCGAGAAAACACAGCTAACAGTTGATGCAAAACTGTTGCATCAGAGGTGAGGAGCTCATGGGAGTTTTGTGTAAATAATTGATTGGAGAGGAAGTGCATCAAAGGCCTGAAGAGTTGCAGTAGCGAACAGGAGGAAAACAAAAAAACCCAGAATGCTGCCGACAAAAACTGCAAGTTTATCACAGCTCTAATAATTTACCATCATCATTAGAGCTGCGTGCCTTATTTTTAGTTCCTTTCTCAGTGGGTTTGTGTGAGAATAGAGATAAACAGTTTAAAGGGATGGTGGGCTAAACTGAAATACAGGTATGTAATTTTAAAAATGGTCATAATGGGTGCAGTAAACATCATCCAGCTGCAAGAATTTCAAGTTCCTTGCAGAGAAAGGCCTAACGGATTTCTCCAGACTCAAACGATTGGCTCTGTTGGGGATTCAAGGCTACTTTCACATGTAAGAGTGGAGCGATCCAATCAGAACACGACCCCAGTTTTTATTCCTCCTGCCTCTGTTTGATTAACTCTTTACCTGCACGTCATCCTCCGCCCTGCTGGCTCTGCTCGTCGGGCACGACACGCTGATTTTGTGCTGTTCCAGGACATAAATCCACAATTTTACCGAGGATTATTTCACTAATCTAACATTATATCAGAAGAGGCGAGGGCTTGCAAAGCACTTCAATCTAATACGGAGCTTTAGCTAGTGATGGTGTCGGATATCTCAACTTTACAACTACAGGCCTACAAAGTGTATGTTTTTTACCTGGTGAGCTCAAAAACTAGGCTGACGACGGAGCCCGGCAACATCTGCTGAATGAGTAGGATTTGTCCGTTGTGGTTTGTAAACCCAACATTCAAAGTTGGAGCCACCTACGGCGACGGAATGACAAAAACAAAATTGACCTGCCAGCAGAAAACAGACCAACAGCGTGTCGCTCTTCATCCTCATCCTCTCCTTCAGTACTTGTAACTTCCCAGATTCACTCTCGTCGTGGAAACAGCTTTATCCGCTTGGCATTTTGCCTCGCTTTATTTCCTTTTTTTCCGCAATCTGTATCCGCAATTTTCATAGCCTCCTATTGGATGTTGTGCTATTGATCTGGCTCTGTGCTCTGTTATTGGCTGGGGGGGGCAACACACCCACTGCTCAGAGGCTGATGCCCAGAAGAGTCCCGAGCTCAGCAACAAAAAACAAGAGAATCCAGGCAGAGGTCAGGGTCTCTGCAGACACACACACACCAACACACACTTCTAGTGGCTCACAAGTGACGACAGAGAAGGATCATTTTTGTATGACTCTATACATCGTTTTTTTTTGTTTTTTTTTAGGAAAATCCTAATCATTCTGCCTTTAAGTAAGTGTTGATTTTGAAAACCATGTCTGGAACTATTTATTTATTTATTTTTTTATTCTGTCTAGCTTGACGCTGTGGTTTTACATATTCCTTGAGCGGCACACCTCTCTTACCAAACACACATAAGAAATCTGATCCAAGTATCTGCCACTTTGGAGTGCTTGGTAGCTTGGTGGGGCGGTGAACATAGCAATTTAGTTGGCGTTACTTTTAATTGATGCCCTCCTATTGTTGGCAAAGTCGAAGTGTATGCCATTGTTTTGTGTTATGCATATTTTTACCTCAGACATTAATTAAGTGAATGGAGCAATGCACCTTGTGTGTGTTTTTTTTTAAACTGTTGTTACAATTGATAAAGATGCCTATTTTATATTAAACTAGTACCAAAAAAGCTAATCCTTGTTTCTTTTCATAGTCGGTGTTTGATTTGAAGAACAATAAAGTAATCCAACTATTTTATAAATGCAGCGACTGCTGATGTGATATTAGATGTGTGTTGGTTACATGAGTAGAATGTGTGTTGCCAGGGCTGAATAAAATGGCCTATTTAGAATAAGTGCAGACTTGTGCCATGAAGTGTGTGTGTGAGTGGCTGCATGGAGAGGCCAGACTACTCACTACACACACTCTGACTCATGAAGCGAACGGTTGCTGAAGAGGAACGACACGCTGCCGTCACTTGCTGCTGTTTACAACTTTTCCAGCTGCATTCCAGCACAATCTGTTGATCAGGGAGCGGGATCGGGACCGGTGACACCTCCACTATTTTTCATTTTCATTTTCCTCCACTGTAGCACCCAGTGCACCCCACTCATTTCACATGTGCCCTATGTCATTTTCTTCTGGGACAGGGCTTAGGCCAGTAGTTCTACATGTAAATAATTCATAACCTTAGAGATGTTGTCTGTCTTGTTATAATTAATCAAATTATGTACACACCCATCTCCGAGAGGACGCTGTATCCATTTGCGCTGCAATTACCGGCCCTATTTTGGCTTCTCGTCAACAGCCCTGCTCTTATCTGTCACATCACATCACAAGTATCAGTTACATAATTGTGTACAGAATCTGCTTTGGTAATTTAGCAGTCAAGGCGGACTTTCCCCAGGTCATTCGCATTCATGTTCAAAAAAAGTGGGAAAACTGCTCCGTGAAAGTTATTATTATTGTCTTATGATAACCTGGTTGGCATATAATTTCAGTAAAATCACCGCAAATCCATTAAACTGCTAAACCGGAGCTGTTTTCTGCAGGCACGTTTAAATTCTGCTCCGTGGCACTTTCTGGCTTTTTTTTCAGTTGTGACCGACAGCTCAGACGGGATTAATTTTGGGATCCAAACCTATAACATCATAGTTGTACCTCATTGTGAATAAACCACCTGACCTGAAACGGAGGAAAGTAAAAGTAGTTACCGCGTTCTCAGGGTGGAAGATGTAGGAGGCAGGTGAGTTGTCTACAATGATGACTTTGCTGAGTTCTCGGCCCAGCCGGCTGAGGTCTTTGACATAGTTTCCTCTGTGGAAAACACAGGATTCCCTGAAGAGCCGGGCGCGAAACACCCCCCACTGGTCCAGCAGGTCTGCCACAGGGTCAGCGTACTGAAGGGCCCACAAGCACAGCAGGTTGATACGGAGGCATGAGCAGATGTGAAGGCAACACTTTCAGTTTTATGTGATGAGCTTTGTGACCTGAGAACTGACCTTGGCTAAGCTCGCTGTGAAGAGAACACATTCAAACAGCTCCCCCATCTTCTGGAGGAACTCGTCCACATGGGGCCTCTTCAGCACGTACACCTGCAACAAAGGCACACACACACACACACATACACAGACACACACAGGCAGCAATATATGGTGACACAGGGAAGAAACGACATTGAGAAAAGAAAAAGGAATGGAAAATACAAAACAACGCATAAACTTTACAATTTTAGTTTTTTCCCCACAATTTTATATAATTGCATAATAGAGCCTGGCCAATATCATCACAGATACTGGTATCAGTGTATCCTGTATGCTGGCTGGTTTGCAAGAAAGAAAAAAAAGAAACATATTGCAATGAAAGCACTTGAGATAACTAATAAATAGGATCATTAAATAGTTTGATTGTTATTGACAATAGTTTTTGTAGTGGTGAGTTGGCCGAGCAGCATTTTGTTAAGTAAAACTGAATGAAACATTATATGATATGGTGTAACACAAAACAACTGGGATGCGAAATTGTAAAAAAGTCTAAAGTCTAAAATCCATCCGAGCAGAGGGCTGTGCCGACTGCATTAAAAACTTTATTGCTCACCTATAAAATATCAAGATAGCCCATATCTTTATTGTATCTATTTGATTGCCAAATTTTAGGATTCCTTGCTACAAACGTTTGTTTGTTTTTATACCGAACAAAATCTGCCAAGATATCATCATCAGATGCTTTGTGCTGCCAAATATTGATATCAGCTTGTTGTCTCTTTGCTTCATGTTTTGTTCATGTTCATCCTCGTCCTTGGGGTCTCCTGCGTGGACAAGTCGCTGTCCCCCGGTGCAAGTAATCAAGCATAGGCCAGGTCAGACACAGAAAGCCTATCCTGGATTACTTGAACCAGGTTCCAGCTGCAGTCTGGATGTTGACGCTGCCGAACGCAATCTGCATTTTCAGACAAGGCAGAGAGAGAAAATCCACACAGAAACACACTGTGCAAACATGCAGCACGTCATAACGTATCTCAGCACAGTGCAGATATGTGTTATTGCCAGGTGGAAAGGGGGCTTCTGTCTCTTTCTCTCCATTTCTACGTCTCTTGCATGCACACACACACACACACACGCTTCCACCCAGGGGAGCATCTCCTCCCTGCTCCCAGCAGCATTTCCAGTGCCACCGTGTGACATTTGTTTACTCGGTGACACAGTCACACGTCACAAGCCGTCTGCCTTTACAGCGAGCGAGGCCTCCAAAGACACGCCGAATCAAACGGAAAGCGTTAAATTTAGGAAGGAGTGTCTGCGCTGCCCCAATTTGGCTTAGCTGTAAGATGAAAGAGAATAACAGATACCGTAGAAAAGAAAATAATATCACAGCCTCCGAGGGAGCCCTTTTAAATTAATACATCTTATTTCAAGGCTCACATCATTCATTTAATGCCCCTAAATCACAGCATATTTATGTTGCTGGGGTTGTAAACACTCTTACCCCCCTCCCTGCATATACACGAACACACACATATACACACAAACACGCTCCTGTGTCTAATGCGCTGGTACTTTTCCCAGAAGTCCTGTATATCATTGCTACAGTACCTGATGAACGGTGCCATCAATCTCCACTGGAACAATGAAGTCTGCATTGCTGATGGGCTGCAAGGAGACACAGACAGAGAGGGGCTTCAAAACACGGCTTTCCCCGCTCAAACAGCTTCATTTGACGGGGCAACAACTAAACCTTCGGCCCAGGTTTTGGTTGTTTCAGTGGGCAAAAAAAAAAAAAAAAAAAACACTAAGAAAAGGAGAGTGCTCTTGTAAAGCGCCCTGGGCAAACTGGGGAAGCTCCAAGCAGAGTGTGGTTGGGAGGTTTTCCCTGAGCTCCAGCGCTCTGTATCACAGTGTTAAATAAAGAAGAGAAGTGAGACTCTGTGGAAAACCTGGGGGCTCAACAAGATGACAGGCGCTGACATACGCGGACAGGACAGGAGGAGTGCCGCCGTTTTCACAGTCTGACTTGTGTCATCTTTAAAAACAGAAGAGGAGAGGCTGTGTATGTGTGCATGTGTGTGTGTGAGTGTGTGTGTGCATGTTTTTTGGGAGGATGAGGGGAAGGCAAAGTGAGGAGGATGAAACGATGCACGGGGAGGCACAGTGGTGTCATTTTAGCAAAGAGGAGAAAGAAACATGATTGACAGAAAGACAGCGGGAGAAAAAAAGGTGTTTCCACATTCTGAGTACAAAGAAAGCAAAGAAAGCATTTCCATAAGAGCCTGGCTGCTGCCTGCCTGTGCTCAGTAAACTTGTTGTCATGTACAGTCACAACAGAGAATTAGGCCCTCTTAAAGGCTGTCAGTCCAAAATGCTATGTATACTTTAAATAAAAAACATATACTACATAAAATTTGTCACTCAGCTAATGGTGTTAGGATTGATAAATATCTCCATAAATATTTGTTTTCTGATGTACACCAATGAAAAGCCATTGTTTTTTTGTTTTTTTTTTGGCATTTGCCCCAGGATATATGTGTAGAGTTCATTTGTAAAAACAGATATCTCAAATTCTGTTCATTGTTTTAGATAATAAAGTCAATACTGGCTTTTATGACACAATTTTGGATACAGAAAGTTCATTATGTTCACCATTAAATACAACAGTCAGTTCCTCTTCTCTGGAATGGCATTTATCTGTTTTTGCAAATAAACTCTTCATGTGTTGAGATATTGCGCCTTGTGGATATTTTCAGATATCTTTAATTTATTTTGATAAGTGTCTAATATATGGCCTCTTCTGCGTGTTCTTAAAAAAACGAAAAAGCCCCCAATAAAATATTAATTAAAATATGATGAATCTGCACAAAGATTACTGTGCTTAATTTGCTTTTCACGTCAGAAATTATTGTGGAACAGTGGGCATCTTGTTTATGAAAAGCAGGCATCTCTTGTCTGAGCCGCAGGAGCCTGAGTTCGATTCTGCCTCATCGGCCCATCGCTCAATGTCATCCACGCTCTCTGCCCTGCCTTACCCCTCTCTCTCTCTCTCTCTACTGTACCTATTCTGATTAAGCAAATATGAAAAAAAAGGAATAAATAAAAATATAACGTTCCTAGGTTCATATAACAACACATCAACACTTGTCCTAAGGTCTTACAAAGATACAGGAGACATTTTTTGATGTTTATGTGAATATACACTTCATGAGATGCCCTTACAACCTGAAACCATATCCCTAATTATGTGCAATTATGTAGAAGTGAGTGCCTGCTGTCTTCCTGCATGAAGCCCCTGGCGAGTGGGCAGAGTTCAGCGCCATCCAGCAGAGGGGGTGTTTGCTGTAGGAATATAATGCACAGAGCTTTGACCTTCCGTTCAAGTCACCTGTCTAATCCGTCTGATGTGTCCACTCCGCTGCTGACAGCTCCCGATAACACAAGACCTATCAGAGACGTCTGCCTCCACCAGGTGATGCAAGAGAGAGCAAATCCGGCCGTGTAGGCGCACAATCAAAGCCTACACAGCCCGGCCGGAGACAGATGTGGCCGCTCATTCACATCAGTCTCGTTATATTTCACTCCGGTCAATGTTTACAGCTCCGTCACCCCAACAGAGATGTTATAAACTGTTGAAAAAAAAAAAAAAAAACGATGCCAGTAATGAGCCTGGCCAGTGAGAGAGAGAGAGAGAGCGAGAGCAGCAGAAGGAGAGGAAGACGTCGGTTTAACTTTGAGAAGACAAAGAGGGAGGAGAGCCCCAGATGGAGGCAGAGAGGCAGAGAGATCGAGCCTCTGTCTGTTGCTCTTCTGCTGAATCATTCCCTCATCTGAAGATTCAACACACAACAGCTGCTCATCACTCTGCTCTCTAATGGGCCGAGACGGGGAGATATGGAAATGGAGGAGGGCGAGGACGGGATGGGAGAGAGGAGGAGAGAAAGTGAGAGAAGGATCCTGAGAAGGGAGGACTCTGTGAGAGAGTTGTTGTTTTTTTTTTTTAAAGATCTCTGCTGAACCCACGTTGACCTCAACAGGCTTGATGAAGTGTGCTTCATCTGTGTCATTTCATCGGCCGGTTGCTGCTCATCTCCCTCTGACTGAGATCCAATGTTTCCTTTACATGCATATCACCGTGGTGCCTTCCTTCATAAGCTGGAAGATAGACGTTACAGCAGCAGCTAGAAAAATTTACTATCGCCTTAGCCTGCCTCCAAAAAAAAAAAAAAAAAAAGTAACAGTTACAATTTCAGATCCAAAATTACCTCCAACCCCCATATCTACCAAAACATATTCTACAGGAAATCCTGCAATGATCTGAACGGAACTGAAAACATTGCGTGTGTGTGTGTGTGTGAGAGAGAGAGAGAGAGAGAGGCTGTCTATGTTCCACTCACTTACTCTCCCAATTGATTGCTATTGCTTGCATTGCCCGAATCCATGTCATACTATACTGATCTTTGAACAATATGAGTTTCCACGGATGGAGTTTCCCGTTGTTCAGAAAGAAAAGTTATGCTTTGTGTGTTTTAAACTCGTTTTGCAAGGGGAACAAAACAAAACAAAAAGCAAAAGAAAATCAACCCTTGAGGATATCAGAGCAGACTCAGGATCTGAATTCACTCACAGTCATTTGAGGCAGCAGGACACTCTACAGGACACACCCTTGTGTATGAGTGAGGGTGTGTATGTGGTCCCGTACTGTTAGCGTACGCGACCTAGATGGGTGTGTCTGAGGAGAGCGTGTGCGTACATTCTTCTCTCCCCTGTCCTCTCCCACAGCAAAGATAAATCAGTCGGATGCAAATGTTTTCAAGTTTCCGTCTGCGGGGATTTCAATCAGCACATAGTTCTGCTTCGCTGCTTAACTAACAAAGAGCAAACGAGATTCCTCGGCTTCACCTTGAGCTGTTTTGCACACCTCTCACGCCCTCTCATTTGAGACTACGTGCATGCTGGCCAGAGGCACAAACACGGGCAAGCACACACACACACACACACACACACACTTGTAATAAGATAAGCTTGGGCGGAGGTTGTAGTGAAGTGGGTCACTAGGGTTGCCAGGTGTGTGGGTCTTATCGCTGGCTTGACTCACTGATAAATTAAGTGCTTATTCCACATTTCTTTTGCAGTTGAGTCTAAATGGTCTTAAACAGCGCTCAGTTTTACATAGTGCACCTGTAAGCACATATAATGTACCTGCAATATCACGGGCTTGAATCAAAGTCATGACCTTGCTTGCATATCATGCCTTCTCTCCCCCAAGTCTTACTATCTGTTGTACAAAATCAATAAAGCAGAGGCGCCAGAGACACATTGGAAACAACAACAAATGATCATACAAAATTATACACAGTACTTTCAGTGAAGTATATGAATTGTGATAAGTGGATTGGCTAAGGATGAATTCCAGTAAAGATGATGAATCCCATAAAGCACGGCCGCCTGGGATTTACTGTTTACTATGCAAATTCGTCATTGTCGTCAAGTGAGCTAGACAGAAATCTTTGTTGCTTTTTCCTGTTTTTGATTCTTATGCACCTGTAGAAAAAGCTTTCAGATAGTTTACTATAAGAAAAACAAGTCAACGTTGACCATGTATGTGTGATGTGTGGTGTCTGAGCCACTGATGCCGGAAGCTTTGGGACTTTTCGGCCTCTTGGTGGCGCTGTGGTGGGCCAATCAAGTTTATATTCAACGCTTTGGACCCCACTGTCATAATCGATCACAGGCTCAAATTTGGTCCAAAACAGACGGGCAGAGGCTCAGAAAATCACACGTGATGAACGGACGTACAGATGGACAGCCGGAGCTCAACAGTCTTTTTGCCTGATCTTTAAACATGGACAAAACCCATCATGTTCATTTGGACATACTTTGATACTTTGCTGTGAGTACAGGTACTTCAGTGGTGCCATCCATACTCACCTGCGCCTTGTACCTATTGTAATCACTTCAACGTGCCCATTAATCACAGCAAAGAACGCCTGCTTGGGTATTACGGTGATATAATCCTATTATGCCATCAACAACTGAAATTATGTAAAGAATACATAACGGGGTTTAGTGTATCCGTGTCTCTGTACCTGTACTCGTACCTTTGTGTGTGTGTGTGTGTGTGTGTGTGTGACAGGGTTGTGAGCATTGTGGATACCTTGAAGGAGCTGTGCACAAGCGTCTCGTCCAGGTCGATCACCACACAGTTCTTGCCATAGTCTGATATACTGACCTCTGGCAGGAGGAACTTGGCTGGTGGCTGCAGAGACAACAAACACACACACACACACACACACACACACACACACACACACACACACACACACACACACAATTAGAGGTCATTAGAGGGAATAGGCAGTAAAAATGCACCCAGAGTTGCAACATACACTAAACTGAGAGTGTGATGTTGGCTCAGCTAGAGTAGTGGTGAGTGTCTGAGCTCCTTCTGGCAAGTAAAATGATCACTCAGCCATGTTGAATGACACTAAAACACTTCACAGCATAAGTAATCCTGCACGGGGGTGTTCCCTCGCTTCTGTGCAAGTTTGGGTGGGCTGCCTTAACAATGAATACACTGCAGATGGTCCGTGTCTACACCTGCTTTCAACTGTTAAATTCCTGAGTAAAACAGATTAACGCTGTTTAAATCCTTGAATTTGCCGATTTGCATGTGCATTTCTGGTGCCTTTTCGTGGTTTGATAACGTTTTTTTTTTTTATTCCATACAATGTATATTCACAAATATATTTCAAATTTCTTTACTGATTACACAAGCGTTTGTATTGTGTCATTTTTTGAGTGCTTGATGATGTTGCGCTGTGCTGAGCTACACTGCAAATTATCTCAAGCAAGGACAATTAAGATCTGCTCAGTGCAGCGACAGTGGCTTTTTGTAGTGGAAAAAATGCAACAGTCTAAAACAGAAGATGGTAAACATACAAGAAAAAAAATCCAGCACAAAAAATGGAGAGCTTACTTCTTTCTCCCATTATGTTCCATTGTAGCTGCAGCAGCTCTCTATGTGCGTCCTGATTTAACCAATGCAAAAACAGAATTACACCCTGAAATACCAAAAACAGCACCTGAACGGCAAAGTAAATCACAAATCCCTGCTTTAGAACAGCGTTAATGTGCTTTCCCTTTAAATATAGCAACAGGCCATCATACATCAAAACTACGTCTGCACATGATAATATGTTAACCGATTTACTTATTCATTGCGCGGTCCTATGATTTCACTGCATGAGGGCCCTGTCGACATGTGATATAGTCCATATTGTCTCATCATGTTGATTAAGCTCTGTGACTGTGCCGCCTTCAGTATTCAGGGTCAGGGGAGAAGGAGAAACACTCATGTCAGGCTGTGTCCTCTGCCAAGCAGGCCTGGGGTTGCAGACAGGCACTGGGCAGATGGTGCGGCCATGGGGGGCACATACACACACACACACACACACACACACACACACACACACACACACACACACGGGCGCGCGCACACAATCTCACACAAATGCATGTGCGCGCTCATGCATACACAAAGCAACAGAGGTAGCGAGCAAGGACTCGATCTTACACATACACACAATATTTACATAGTGCGCTGCTTAATATGCCGGCCATTCTCTGCATGTAAGTGCGTGTTTTTGCACGGCTGGCTGTGTTTATCATGTCTTATCACGGAGCTGCATGCTGATGCAGCAGGAGAAGAATGCCTCGGGATCAAGGACGCTGAACGACATCCTATAAGGGCTTGATGAATGTGATTTAGGCCTACACATGCAGGTTGAGCAAAGAAAGACTGACTGGGACCTTGACATTTTCACCGAGCAGCTGCACGGTGATAAATGGCCCTTCACCTTAAGCTGCAGCTCGGGCACGCAATGCCAAACTGTTTATGGTCACTTACAGAGGAATGAAAAACAACCACCACTATGCTTATTGACTGAATGGGAAATAAGTCCATTTCATCACTACCCGGGCTGGGCAGTATAGTTGAAATCAATATCATAATATAAGGTCATAAGGATTTTTTTCAATTTCATAGATATATATTACAGTATGACTCATGTATGTAAAATCATGTGAAAGAGTCCAATTAATGTTCTTCCCATTAACCTGAATGGTAATCACAATTTTCAAATGTTCCTTTACATGTATTGTGTTTTTAAATAAGAATCTGCTTGTTAACATCATGTCAGACAGTAGAACTGTGTGTCACAATATCCCAAAATCGACATATCATGATGATACAATTCTACTGAAAGATGATCAATGATCATATTTAATTATCACCCAGCTCTTGCAAACAGATTCAGGAAAATCCTTTGTTTTCTATTATACCGTATAAGTCCCTTGTGAACTATTATTATTCCAGGTCTTGTAATGGTTTGTGTACATTAATATGTGAAAATAGTTCATTTGAATGTCCAATATTTAAAGATAAGAACAAGTAAGCTGGTAGTAAATAAGCAGGGTTGGGTGTGTCAGACGTTTTTTGTGCTCTTTAGCGTTGAGATTCTTGGTCTGTTCTAATATCACGGGCTAAAAATACAGCGTCATGACAAACCCAACACCAAGCTGCAGAAATACTATTGTTGGTCTGCTGACTCCACATTCTCATGTTGTTCATACCACTGGGTTAGCGTGAGTGACTCAGGTGTGACCCGCCCAGGCCAGCTAGTCATTAAACTCTCCTCTCAGAGTCCTTTACTGGAGCAGGCAGGAGTACAAAGAGCAGACCTCATCTCCACGCGCGCTTCCTGCCAGGGAAGTGAGGTGTCTGCTGGGTGCTGTAGTTTAGAGCTTGGCTGCGAGCTGAGACGCTGTGAGTGTGAATATCCTAAATTACAGCAATCCACAGGCAATGAGCAGATTCCAAAAAAAAAACCTAAATGAACAGCACTTTCAGCATTATTTTAAAAGACGCTCGGAAATAAACAAAAGCCCTTTTCTGGTAAATGTCTGAGGAAGTACAAGTCATGAAAAACAAACCCTGCTCTAATTGACAAACAGTAGCTCACTGATCACTAAGTACATTACTGCAATGTAATCTCACTCAGTGTAGACAAGTACCAAATCTAATCAGATCTTGTAAGGGCAAGTCCTTCATTTGTTGACCCAAACTGCAGCTGCAAATGCGTAATGTAAGATTCCATAAATTTGGTCTAATTAGAAAATCACTAAACAAGATATTGAGGTTCTCATGTTCTGTTCCAGTGGTAGGACAATGACAGGAGAGATTTAAAAGAGGGCAAAATCAAGAGCAACTCATGTGGAGATAAAGTGATTTATTAAGATGGATAAGGCCAAACTCGGTGGGATGGTTTAAACCATTTGTTACTGAACAGTAATGCTGCCAGAAAAGCTGAACAAAAGCTGAAACCTCCTTTCATTGTACTTGACAGCCAACTGTGTGAGTGGAGGGAAAGCAGCACAACACCATTCTGAAAAAAAAAAAAGCCTTATGACCATCAGAATGGGACCGTGCAAAATTTCATCGGGGCAAAATGGCACCTTTGTCTTGACGTCTATGCATGCATGTGGCTGGAATGAGGCAGCGCTGGCGGCATAGCAAGCAAAGGTAGGGTGCGTTGTGATGGAGAAAAATGAAAGATATAATACATACACTGGGAATTGGGATAACCTGGACCTGGTCACACTGGAGGAAATAAACAGAGAGACAGAGAAAGAGAGCAAAAAGAGGGAGAAAGGGGTGGAAAAACAAAGAGAAAATAAGACGGCTGATAGAAAACACTGAAAAAACATTGCAAAAGACTGTAAGAAAGAAATTGACAACATCAATATCCCCATCAACAGATGCAAAAGGAGAGAAAGGAGGGGAAAGGGACAGAGAAGAAAGAGGGGAAAGTGAAATATAGTACACACGGTGATAGAAAGTGAGAACAACTTGCTCAAAAACAAACAGAGCTACCATAGTAACAAATACTGCTGGCCAGAAATCCAGCAACAGTACACTGCTGGGAGTGACTGTGGGCGCAGACCCAGCTCCAAAAAATCAGCCTCGCACTATAACAAGGCTTTTTATGGCGAGGTTCGCTAGGTTCATTCTAAATTAATGGGAACTCATTTGTTAAGGAGGGGTCCGGAGCGGGTCAGCGCTGACCACATGTATAGTGTCTGTAAAAGGGCCACACATTCCTCCCCCGAACGAGAGTCATTTACAGGTAAACATGAGTGGAAATGTGATATGATTTTGCTCCATTTATAGCCCTGTGTACCTGCCTTGGCAGCAGAACAGTGTGTTTGTGGAGGGGACTGGGCTTGGCGCCTTTTCCATGGGCAAAATGTTCGCTTCACACATCCTCACTACACTGGTCAGAGTGTGTGTAAGGAGAGGGGGAGGCGTGGGTGCCAGGCAATCCATCACACCAGACACACACAAGGCCCACTTTATGGGGATTAAAGAACCAGCAGTATTAGTGTGTGTGTGCGTGTGTGTTTGTGTGAGTGTGCGTGCTGTCATGGCTTGCGCAAGCTTGTGAGAGCATGTGCTTGTGTGTGTGTGTGTGTGTGTGTGTGTGTGCGTGCTTCAGTGTGTGTTTTCAAGTTTTGCAGTGCGGTATGTGTGTATTTTGTGTGTGGTTTGTATGTGCTTGTGTGCGTAGGCAGATATCGAAGAATGCACGATGGGAAGCATGCCCGTATTTTCAAGCAGTGGATGGTAAACAACCTCTGGGTTCAACGGGTTTGAAGCAGCTGGAAAAATTTGTGGAGGGAGCTCACTGAGACGGCACAGCGCCTCAATCTCAGCTCTCTGCAGGAACAGGCAAACCCTAACAAGCTCTTCTGTAACAAAACCAAACAACAAATCCGGCTCGTTACTCCAGTTCTCGAGTGAAACCGGGATTTCTGTCATGAGAAACATGAACAAAATTCCATGCATTTTTACTCTTTATACTCTCGTCTGTAGATTAAAACGTGTTGCTGTAGCCGGTTTGGAAAATCGCCAACCATGAGATGAGCGTCAGCCTAGAGGAAAAAAAAAACGCATCAGTGAGATTCACCTTGGGAGGACTGCCGTTCTCCTCCGGTGGCGGGGGCAGGGAAAGTGTCTTGTTGTTGGGGGACGGCGGTTCCACGTGATAGTCATTGTAGTTTCGGAAGCAGCAGAAGAAGGGGCTGAAAATGCTCCGGCTCCGGTGCTTCTTTAGGCTGCTGTTGGACTGGGAGACTGGAAGAGACAGCAATCCAAAGAGAGAGAGAGAGAGAGAGAAAGGGGGAGAGGTTAGGCTACTTTGCACAGACACATCATACACCCACATAGTTCATAATGAACCCTCTTCCATTTGAGTTGCACTGTTTTAAAATAATAATTTGTCGCCACTGCATGACGACTGTAAAGCCCGCAGGTGAATGAAGCCTGTTATCAGTGGGAAAAGACAGAAGTGATGCTGCGAGCTGCAGACAGTCTGTGTTCAACACGCATCATCATGACAAAGGAGATGAAACGTACATGGTACAACACAGGAAGGCTTTGGGAGCTCGGGGACAAAAATAACCGCCATCACGGTGCCTTCAGGGGAGGTAGTCCAGTTCATTAATATCAACCATGGAGAGGAGAGGAAGATAGACAGATTTTATACTAAATATATATGAAACAGAGGAACAGGACAGGGATAGAAAGCGAGAGAGAGAGAAAGAAAGAGTGGTAGTACTGCGTGCATGGGGTAGGCAGGAAAACCAGGAGATGGAGCGTCAACCCCTCCGCTTCGGTAAACAGTGCCTCGCGGCGACAGGGATATGTGGCTGTGCCTGTAATCAACCCTGCATTCCTTCATCTATGACAAGATCCACCCATCATACCAAGCGGATCCTGACATCTAGTGAAGAAAGAGAGCCACTGCCACCATCACCCAAAGTAGATCCTCCATTTTAGTCGGCTGAGACGTGGGATCACTTCTGCTGCGCGGCTGTATGTGATGACAATACAAAGCATGAAACCGAGATTCACATGCTTGGCAAGAAGGTGATCGCTGGCTCGTCGCTGCAGAGAGAAAACACCATATAGGTCCCTTGTTACATCATCCCTCCTTCACAGTCTCCGAGGCCCATGGCCTACTTTCACAATCACAAAGGAGAAACAGGCAGGCTGGAATGGTCTGAAAGACCCATGTGAATATGTGATCAAGGATTATGAATTTTATTTTTGAGGTTTTTGAAGAAGATTGGATATAGCAGAAACTGGGCGGCTAAGGAGGCTTGAAGTTGACAGGTGAATTAAGGCTAATACTCAGGAGTTGTGCTTAAAATGGAAATCATGCCAGCTTAATTACACTAAAGAGGACTTTCGGTCAAGGCATCCCTGAGTTGTTCACAATGAGTGTCGAGCTGACTTGAGCTGGAATCCTTGTTTTTGTGCGTCAAGAGGAGCCATTACCCCCGACTGCAGTCTTGTTAATGTTTACGTGCAGTGCAGTCATGTGACGCGGGGAGCTTGGTTAGCAATGCATGCAGAGGCTGCTTGCATCCTCCTTCTGTTCTGAGAGCCTTCGGATTGATGCCCGAGACTATCCTTGGTTTGCTCAGACTGGATCTGACAGGCTGTGGGCAGTCAGTCCCCTCTGTTCTCGTTGTCTTTGTAGTGCACAGCTTGCTGTTGCTCTTCCTATTCACTGAGAGATATCCTCAAGAAGCAAGACGCTGGTAAACAAACAGAGCGATATGGTGGAGAAAGGAGGGCATCATCCTGACACACTATACCCTGTGCGGTGGTTCCCACAGATGTTGTGCCCTTGCATCCTTATAAATGTCCCTCTAAACACATCATTCCGCCTCATATTAGTTTTAAAATCTTGTTTTTTCTTAAAACAAGTGAAGAATTCTGCAGGTTGAGTGAGACAGTCCCACTAGTTTCCAATGGTTTCACATGTTTCAGGATTTTTTTTTATGTATAAATATGTTGAAACAAAGCAGAATAAGGCAGAACAGCCCACTAGGATCAAGAAAATGACAACTGAAAATTCTGGAAAATTCTGGAAAAAAGTTGATTAGCATCGGAAACAAGAGGAGTTATCTCATCCCACCGGCAGAATGACTTTTTTTGCACAAAAAAACAGCATTTTAAGACAAAACATGAGACTAAATGACTTGTTTTTTTGCAGTGAAGTCACTGCTGCTATTATGGTGAAGTAATAAAAGCATCCTGACTAATAATATGCAGTCTACATTTTTCTCTGCCTCTTTATATGAAGGTAAATTTGGGTTTTTATCATAATCTAGGGACAGGGCATTAATGGTTGAAGCATGAGTATCATCAGATGGGAATTTATCTGATTAGAGCAAAGGGAAAACAACACACGCTGAAAGCATTAACCCCATAAGAGAAAGGTCACTGTTCATTCACACACAAACATACAGAGAGAGAGAGAAAGAGAGGGAGGGAAAGAGAGAGCTGACAAAGTCTCATTAAGTCCGAGGGATTTAACCCGGCATGAATAAATACAATACCAAGACTACGGCTTACTGCAGCCAAGCTTGATATTGTCGCACAAGTTTTAGAAACTCTAAATGGGATGTTTTTCTGTTTCGGGACCCTGCCTGAATCCGCCCTCACTACCTCCAGGCTTGGCTTCAAACCTCTGGCCTCTCTGTCCTGCCTCCCCGTGCTCTCCTCCATTTTGAGACAGTCCACATTTTCCCGCCCTGATCCGCTGCCCCACTTGGCCGCCCAAAAAAAGCAGGTGGGAGTGTGAGAGGGAGAGAAAGGAGAGGGATGGAAGGGGAGAGAAGGGTGTAGAATGGGTGGGGAGAGTTAGTGTGGCGAGACAGCCTATACTTGGGTCTGATTCTTACTCCACCCCCTCCAACTCTACCACCCTACACAAACAGAGCTTTCCTTTCTCCTTTTGACACAAACAACATAGCTGAGAGCTGACCACCACCAGAGGTCCATGCACATACGGGGGACGGAGAAAAAACACCCACACCCCCACATATATGTACGGGTTCACATGTCCAAATGCACATGTTTTGGACGGGGCCACGTGTGCAGTAATTGACACACACACACGAGCACTGGCACAGCTGAAGCACGCGCACCCAGAAACATTTTCTTTCAATGTCCTCGCTCAGGAATGCGACTGGAGTCAGCTTGCCTTGCATAGTAATGCAGTCCTCGTCAGGCCTGAGAATAACACCTCTCAAGGAAAAGGTTAAAGTGCAACATTAAGACTACTGGCGCCGGGACCAATTGCACAAACTCCAGGTTGAAAAACAACATCATGTCAAAGGCAATCCAAGCCAGGTTCAATCAATTTAAGGACAAACCAGACAGTGGCGCTCTGAAGCATCCAGGCTACAAAGAAATTAGCTGACAGAGAGCAGATCTGAGAATGAGGGACAGACCCCATTCAAATCTAGGTAAAGGGTGGTGCCTGCAGGTGGCTTTATCTAACAAAGACTCCCCAGAGAGAGATATCAGGCCAAAGCTGAGCAGGTGCACTTTATTTACCTACTCAATCCACTTCATTTGATTCAGCATATTCTCTTTAAACTCAAAGTGTTGTGTGTGCTGTGAAACTGGCTCTTTAAGGCAGTGGCTGTGTCAGTGTGCCTGCTGAATGTTAGGTAACACTGATGGAAGGCTCGCTAGTCAATCAGAGCCAACCCAGCACAGACTCCCTGTCACATGTTCAGGCACAACCACTAACAAGGCCGGAAGAGAGGGAAAACGCAGGAAATTCTCAGCATTCCTGACAGGAAGAGATAATCACCCCATGACCCACAGCATGGAGTTATGCCAAGTTCTGAGGGGAATATGATCCCCAGCTTAGCTGAAGACTGTTGAGGTGGCCTCGCTCGCCGTAGCTTTTAAAGGATACTCGCACAAACAACGCCTATACCCTGATACACCCGGCAGCAGTCAAAACAACATGCCAAATTTAAAATAATATGACACCAGGTTTAAGTTTAGCAGCTGTTCCTTCCTTTACGGTGCATAAGGGTAAATGCACAGGTTAATGTCAGGGCATTCATCACTCTTGATGCTCCAGGGTGAAGGTGCCCAGCAGGGCAGACAATTGGATACTGGCCCTGCATGGGCAACAGGCCTTGAACTGTACTCCAGCAGCAGTTATCTCGCTAGCCAGGCAGGTAAAGTGTACAGTAGGGGGCATGAAGGTAAACGTGAGAGCAGTGCGTGTGGAGCAGGAGCTTTAATAATTCAGATGGAAAACAGGCGGGTTTTAAATGGCATGGCGAGGCGCTAAACATACACCAAAATAAAACAACAAGTTGACGCCGCCAGCCAGTGAGCCTTACTAACTTCTATCCCTGCTGAAGCCGCTACTGTACTCTGTTCCTCATAACGGCCTACATCAGAGTGTAAGTGGTAACTTGACATCATGGCAAGGAGACACCATCAGCCTGAGCTAAATTGACAGGCTAAAAGGCTGACATCGCCTTAGGCTCTGGGCATGATTTCAAAGATTATTTGCCTCCTCCCTTTACAGAGATTTTGGGTGTGGGGTGTTCGCATTAAAAGTGGGACCAGCTGTCTAGGGCTTATATAACACCACGTGAGATACAATACTTATCCGGCTGCAGCCAAAATGAAGAACAGAACTGTACGTGCATACACACACACATACACACACACGCACACAAACACTCATACACAGGTAATCCACTGTTCAGCTGGAAGCCTGGGAGATGATTTCTTGAGCCGACAACACTCAAGAGATAGAGTGAGCACCTGAAGATGAAGTAGTTTCTGTCTCCAGCTACAGAAAGCAGGAACATGGGGAAACTCCTTGTTGTGCACACAGTGCATTGTGTCAGCAAAACAACCTAGTGGAAGGAATCCCTCCAGTAAAATGTCTCCAACTGTGATGATGCTGAGCGGCTCTGCAAATGAGAGTAAACACTTTGATATTGCTCTTGAATTTAGACTCTGTATTCGCATGACAAAAATAACTAAATCAGATGCTAAAAGTACGACAGAAATATTAATAATCTTTTGTTCTGGTTGCTCAAAAAAAAAAAAAAAAAAAAAAAAAAAAGGCGACATTATTGATTGTTTGCAAACGGGAGAAAATCCCATCAAGAGAGCGGGAGCAATAATTAAAACAGATTGACTTGTAAGGCAGTATTTACACTCAAGAGCATCTGTTTCACAATACGTGCACGCACACTAGAACATGAGCTGCTTGTACACACACACACACACACACACACACAGCTAAACGAAACAGCTGAGTGAGGCTGTAGCGTCAGATGAACCGAGCCTGACAGTTCAGCCTGGGTGTGTGTTCACTGTGCCGAGGCCCTCGGTGGGTTACGTGTGAGGCCATCAATGCAATAATAGCAGTGTGATCAAATAAACTCGCATTAAGCCTCCTTACTTCCCCACACAGACAGCTGAGGCCGGGGTGAAAATGACAGAGTGGAGTAGCACAGTTGGTTCCAGCAGATGCCTTTAGTCACAGCAACTGACCCTCGGCTGCCCTTCTCACTTTATATCCCCATTTATCCAGCAGGATTTATATATATACATGGATCCTGCATGACCTTATGTAACTGACATTCCCTCCATAACCCATTCGCTTCTACTGTAAAAGAGTCAAGACACGGTTTGCTGGGATTTAAACACATAAACCACCAGGTTGGCACCCATGTCGTGCAACATACTAATTCCCTCCAGACTCTGTTGCCGCCCTGCACCCTGACACAGAGGCAAGGGTGGCTGGGTGGGTGGGTCTGCCCCTGCTTTCCTGCCTTAACCATGGTGGTGTAGGAGCTGTGGTGGCGGTGCCTGCCTGCCTGCCTTCCTGCAGCCTCCGGGGAGCGAGGCTGCTGCTTCTAAAGCGCTCAGCGAAATGAAGGATAAGACAAGCGCGGGGGAATTAACCCACTGAGAGCTCAGGGAGAAATAATGAGGGAGATCTGACTATTCAACTGGAGTTACGCAACCCACAGCAACACAGCCCACGTTGATTAGGGCTGCAGCAGTTTATTATTTATTTATCTTTTTATATTCTGGTCTACAACTGAGCGCTCAAAGCCAGAAGCTCAGTGACTGATGGGAAATCCTCCCTCGCCTGTCTGTTGGTTACAAAACCTCGGTGGAGAATTAATGTGAATGTCACATGCAATCGACAGCCCCTCTCAGGCTATAGTCAAAATACACTACATGGACACGCTCGCACACGTGCAGCCTGGTGACCCTAGGATAAGAGACGCTGTCCAAACAGCCGTAAAATTGATCCCTGACCTGAGTGACATTTCAGGAAGCAGCCATGATGGAATTCAAGTTTTATTCTCAAACACAAAGTCAGCGGTAAAAACCTACACAGGCATGAAAATAACAAAGAGCATGTTATTCTTCCTGTGAATCAGGTTCATGCTCATCAAAATGCAGCAGTTTGCTGCAAATGGAAAGGAAGTAAACAAGTAGGTCGTATGTTTGCGCGCGTGCCCTGTCTGTGTATTGCTGCTACAGTTTACTAAGCCTCTGCTCCTTGAGCAGCACTCTGTTCTGCACATCACTACGCACACAGCATGTCCTACTTAGTGCCCTTTGAGATTTATAGTTAAATAATATTCACCTTAACCTCCTGAGAGTGAAAAAATACCTCTCCTGTGCCTCTTTGTATCTTGTAAAAACCGGAATTGGAACCCTATAGTCATTTATTTGTCAGTGCCTGGCTCATCTATTTAAAAATGCATAATCCTTTTATGCTCTTCTGTCAAATACCTCACAAACTGACACACACAGCATATCGGGAAGGGTGACAGAAAATCATTTTGGACAAAACATGATCTCCCTTTTAGATGGCCAATTACTGGTGATGAATGCCAGCCAGAGCAGGGCACAGTACGCACAAAGGCCATCCCCTTGTCAGAGCCGGGCCGTGTACCTGTCTGCAACCCAGCCGACGCACAGATGCTGTTTGAGCGCTTTCTTCTGCAGTCTCTCTCTCTCACTCTCTCTCTCTCTCATACACCTCCACTCATTTTTCCTCGCCCCCTACCTCTTTCTCCCTGTATTGATCTGTTTTGACAATCTCCATTTGGCTGAATGGATGCTCAATTAATTCTGGCTTGTGGCCTTTCTGCGTCCACACCGGACAGTGGCATTACAAACAGGCTTCAGAGCAGCAGCAGCATCCAGGAGACGTGTGGTAGGCGCTGCCTTCCCTTGCTCCACTGGGGTTGCGGCTTTTGGAGCATTAATAATGGTCACTCATTCACAGCCACTGAATTCCACTGTGTCTGGATGCACAGCGAAGGAAAAGTCATCTAATCCAACAACAATACTGGACATTTAAACCAACGCTCGAAAAGCTGCAACTTCTCTCACTGCAAAAACTGTCCACTGTAACAAGTCATTTCATCTGAGTTTTCAAAACTTTGTAAAACTACTTTAAAAATCTGCCAGTGGGATGAGATAATTGCACTTCAACTTGTTTCAAGAAATTTATCGAATCAACCGTCTTCTTCTTGATGCGAGTGAGCTGATCTTTATTCTGTTTTGTTTATTATTAACATGTTTATACTTGCTTTCAGAAAAATTCCTGAAAGAATTGAAAATGCATTGGAAACAAGTGGGATTATCTCATTCCACTGGCCAATGTTTTTCACTTGTTTGAAGAAAAACTAAATTTTAACACTGAATTTGAGAGGAAATGACTTGTTAAGATGGAGATTTCTTGCAGTGCTGTGCTCTGTGCGGAGAACAAGGAAGGTTGTGAGGCACTATGGGCTGTGATCAATTAAGCCAGAGTTAGAAAATCCATATAAAACTATGACTTTATCCACTGACGTTCAAAAGGAGTTCAGACTGGATGAGAAGCCTCTATTTATCTGAAAACATATAAAAGACTTATGACGTTAAACCCATTTAGACATTTGCTGTTTAATCCGTGGGAATTCAAATTTAATTGTTTTTAACCTTGTGCTAATAATTTCCTCATTTGGTTTGTACTGTTCACGGAATAATTTGGATTCTTCTGATTTTCTTGGTATTGGTTCCTTTTTTCCCTTTAACGTATCCTCGTCTGCGTTGTAAATGAGGGTTCTTCCCTCAATGCACTCTAAAATTAAAAGAGATTTTAATAAATGTTTGACTGAATAAGCAAAACATGAATCTTGCGCTACAGTGGATTCCTGCTCATTCAGTTCAATGCAGCCAGAGCTCAGTAACTGTTGGGTTTACCAGGTAAGGATGGAGGTGGACAAAGCAGAATATGTTTACATGAAATGTTACTGTAATTGTCTCCTCCGAGCCATCGCTGGACATTTTTAAAACAACACTTGCTCCAAAACAAACAACCGCAGCATGTTGAGCTACATTGGAAATTATATTTGAACATAAAACTTCCCACAATGCCATCAAACATGAGGCCCAAAGCACACAGACATAAAAATAGACCCAGAAAAACCCCAGTCCTTGCTGGGCGGCCGGAATCATCTCAGAGGATAACAAACTTCACAGAGAAGAGAGCAATGTTGGGCTTCTGATGTGCGGCACACACATTCCTTGAAACTGGACTATCACAAAGCATTATGTAAGAAAATAAAAGGAAAATGCAAGGTTTTATAAGCTCAAGCGCACACAGCCAGGCTGTGGAGGAGTGAAGAAAGAGTCAACCCACGCCATTTTCCCCTGTGGCCTTTCTGAGGACGGATTGCAGTGCGATTGCAACTCCTTCAGTGTCTCATAACTCTCCCATCACATTCTCACTATCCACAGATCTACTGACTGCCTTATAATTAACTAGTCTGCTTCACCTCCCATCCCTCCAGTGCTCTCTCCCTCTGTCTGCTGCCTCACCTTCCTTAACTAACAGCTCAAAGCATTATTCCTTTTCAGGGGACTATTTTCACTTTTTTAAGCAGAAAAATATCTGCAGTTGGGTGGCCCAGTGCTTAGAGAGCCTGTCCTTTGATAAGAGGACCCCAAAATCACCACCTGCACCAATCCTGACCTCTGACCTCCTTGTGGATGAGGCTGAATGAAACAAGATTTCCCCTAAGTCAATCAATAAATTATACCATTACTTTGTTACCATCATTATTCTATTAACTCACAAACAGTTTGAAACTACCCACATTCGCTTCCCTGGAAATCTGTGGTCTCCATCAATGCTAGGATTTTTTTTTTTTTTTTTACTTTCTGATGGTTGCTTAGAGCCAAATCTATTTCTTGGAAAATGAAACCACCAACACAAAGCATGACATCAGCAGCAGGACATGGACATGCACACAATGATTTTTAAACCTTAGTATAAATAAAAATCAAGAGACTGCCGTGACAACTATAAGAAAAAAAGGTTTTAAGAAAATCTGCCAGCGGGATGAGATAATCGGCAAATACCTGCACTGTAAAAACGGAAAGAATTAAGAAAAAAAATCTACATCTTAACAATTGATTTAGTCTCATATTTGGTGTTAAAATCTTGGTGTTTTTATTTTCCAAAAAAGGTGAAAAAAATCTGCAACTGGGATGAGATAATCCAATTTATTTGGTGAAAAAAAAAAAGCTTTTAACACTGGAGAGGAGACTAAATGACTTGTTTTTAGACTGTTAGGAATTTTTTTCCAGCGCAGGAGAGCCACTTCTGGTGATTTACTGTTTATGAACCCAGTGACAGCCATGATAAACAGTAAATCTGAGGGTAAAATTTGTTACTCAAGGTGTGATGTGGTTACTTCCAACGCCAAACAAGCCCAGTGGAGCTCCAACTGAGAGCACAAACAGCGCCGAGTAACTACAACAATGCATTGGTTTCCGACACAGAGCCATAAAAACATTAACTCATTTCATGTTGTGGGAGTGCACACATGAAGCCAGAAGTACAAAAACATAAATTACCAGAATCCCCTGACTTCCACTTTAGGCATGTTCTTCGAGAATGACACACTGAGACGAAGGCCAATCCCACACATACAGTTAACAAGCTTATCAGTCAAGGAGCTTATGCTTGGAATAAACCCTCCAACTCTTCCCAAGCAGCTGCCTGACGGCCAATATGGTATTGAAGTAAAGCAATGAAGATGTGCTGGGGAAACATCTAACACTCAAACAGTTCCCCGGAGGTGTAGATAATCAGCTTTTCTTAGCAGCATTGGCTGAAATAGGCTCATAAATCTGTAATAAGGACCTGCTCTTCAAAACACAAGTCCAGCTTTTTTTCCCCCTCCTCCTCTCAGTCTCTCTTTATTGCCATCTCTATCTCTCTCACCCAAAATCAAAATGGTGCACAAAATATTGACATCACTGTCGGCTCATAACAATCCAATGGGAACCTGCGGGAGATGGGAGCGCTAAATTGAATATTAGAAGACAGCGTTTTCCCAGGCATCTCAGACGGAGCGGGGATCGTCATCGTCTTCCACTCAACACTTGCCTCCATGCGTTACGCTGGCCATGAGAGCAGGGCACTGTGGGCTTCACAGTGTGTGTGCCAAGCTGTGCCAGCGACTCCAGGGCAGCCAAGGCTCACAGTCGCTCCTCTTGCTAACTGGGCTGCCCACACACCTGCAGGTGTGGTCCACAATTCATAAACACTTTATTAATGTACAGCGCCTCGTTCCAAGAAACATCTCAGAGGCCAAATGCACATTTAATCACACTAAAAACATAATTATAACAGCGGCTTGGGAGTATTTTTATGTTCTGCTGTCGATACTCTGCAAAACTATGGGTCTTGACAAGTTGTTTAGGCACATATTCACTCTTTAAAGTCAAAATTTTCTTAAAAACATGTGGGGCAGCTGGATGAGATAATCTCACTTGTTTCCAGTGCTACTCAACTTGTTTTCACAATTTTCTTGACACAAGTGTCATTTTCTTGATACTGGTTAAGGCTCATCTGCCTTATTCTGCCTTGTTACAACATATTTATTGTTTTTTTTTCCCCAATAAAATCCTGAAACAATTGAAACCTCATTGGAATTCAGTGGTATTATCTCATCCCACTGGCAGAATTTTTCACTTGTTTTAAGAAAAACAAGATTTTAAGACGGAAAATGAGACAAAATGACTTGTTAAAACTGAGATTTTTCCAGTGTGTAAATATTTTACACCTTCCTCCCAGCAAGTAAAGAACAGGGAGTGAATGCAAAGCTCTTCCAACCAATGAAGCCCCGAGGGCATGACAATGTGGTTTCAGACTTCAATGTGCTGATGTATTTATAAATCCCATTATTTAGTGCTCTAAAACTGTACGTCTCATCAGCATAAGAGAAACATTCAAGTGCAGTAAATCAAAGGACCTTATATAAGACATACGGTCTCCCTCCATGAGATCCAGCCAGGATAAGGCTGGAGGTTAATGGATGATATGAGAAATACTGTCTGGTTTGAGCCTTGAGCTGCCATCAGGTTGACGATATGGGAGAATGACATATGTCTGTTTGGGAGAACATGTTTTACTCAGGTTATCCTCAGCCAGCATGACCAAACATGCTGACAAAAATTGATAAGCCTTCCCAAACCTGCTTTTATCCTAAAGTAAAAATTAAAAAAGGCAAAAAATTGAAGTTTTTCTAACAATTATACAGGGTGCATTTACAAATGTGTGAAAGAAACAGCCGACAGGAGACACAGTTTCATCTCCATGCAACACTAAAGCCTTTCTGTTGAAGTTGTGAAGACGTGGGCCTGCAACAGCCGAGAAAGATATATTGTATTTTCAAAAAGAAATAGTTTCAGTATTTTTTAAGGCCTTTGTTTAACTAAAAGTTACAGGGATGGAAGATGCTGATTCGTCCTAATTGGCTGTCATCACTCCCCCAGCAGGAATGAGGAGCTGAGCTCAGATTTGGCCTAATCTGATTAAGGTAAACGGCTCACCCAATGATACCTGTCTGACTGTGGACTTATCAGAGTAAAGCCTGACTGATGTGTGATGCAAGAATGGGCCTGACGAGACTCTCAATCTCTATATATTGTGTGCTCAGTCACTACAATTTATTGCATTTGGTCCATAAAAGTAACTGGCTGCAAAATAATAATTCTAATTTGGGTTAGGAGAGAACAAACATGATTTTCCAAGATATTCTGTGTGCTTATGTGATTTCCATTAATTTCCTTGCCTTTAGTTAGCACAGTGTAAATCTGTGCACAACTACATTATAACACAACAAAATAATATGTACGAGTTGCAGCCCGCAAAAACAGTCTTTTATATCTTGCAAAATTATGACACAGTCAACTTTTTGAGCTGAAAAAGAAGCCACCTCCAATATTATCCCAACGCTCACCTCATTTAGCACAATCTATAATGCATAAAGACAAAACCTCCACATGACCAAATGGCTAAAAAATCTTGGCTGTAATGAATTACTATTTCTTTGCTTGGAATGAAACTGATAGGGCTCTGAAAATAGCCTGACCGTGCTCTGAAATATTCCGTGTGTACGTGTGAGTGTGCGTGCGTGTACACATTTGTGGCCTCATTCCAGCCTGAGCGAGTTAGAGAGTTGCTGTCCCGGACAACAGCCCTGTTTTCTGTCTGCTTTGACAGACTGGTGCTGAGCGGCAGAGACTCCATTCAGGAAGCTCCCTAGTGATACTTGTCACAGCAGTGGTTTGAGGAGCCCAGCTTTGTGTGTTTTGTCCTCCATGGTCAGTCACTGACCCTGAATTTTATCCTGCCAGATTAACTGTTGGATTCCACATGTCATCTGAGTGTTATTGTCCAAGACAAGCAGGATGTTGCGGACACAAAAGTGTGGGAACTCTATGCAAGGACTACAAAAAAAAAAAAAAAAAAAAAAAAAAAAAAATCCTCAAACTGGTGTCTTTTCCTCTCTAGACATTTGGAGAATATAACTTCTCTCTGCTAGAGTGCAGTCAGGATTAGCCTTAGTGATTGTTTTAATTGATGTGTTTATGATGACCTGAGAGTTTTTAATTAACAAGGTTATGCCGGAGGATCAGGGGTCAGATTTTGAATAGAACACAGTAAAAATGTGTGCTGCTGCATAAATCGATTTAACACAACTGGTCATGATCACGTCCATTCCTGCAAGTAGTTTTAAATGCAAATTTACCTCAGCTGAGTCAAAAGAGAGATGCACTCTGGTATTCAAGAATAAAGGCTGAAGTCTCACTTCTGCTGACTTATATCAGGGTCTAATTTCATATCAACACAACAAGATTATGTGTTGATTGTCACTTTGCTTCATGAGAGCTCGCTGGGCTGTTGATGAGTCACAGAGGTTCATGTAGGTCAGTGGTATTCAGCAGAGGGTGAAGCAGGAGAGTGACCTTTTTCCAGCAGAGCTGTGGGTGCAGCAGGAACCTCTGGTCCATCTGGCCTGCAGGCACCCTCCTGGCTCAGTGGGATGGGTGCTGGGGAAAGGTCCCAGCACAAGATCTCCCATGGACACACACACACTGCCCCTTCTATCCTGTGTGTGCTCATCACACTCCACAGACTGAGCAACCTCTGCTTTTTTAATCATTTTCTGCACAGCGTGGAGAGCAGCTTCCTCCGGGATGCTGTTTAGAGTTTGGGTAGAAATGTAATCCTTAAGTGTGGTACACCGGCCGGGACAGACTGGCGAAAATACTTCTCAAACTTAATGAAAACCAAAAAGCTCCTGACTCATCAGGGGGATTTGTCACTGATGTCATCGCCAAATGGTGAATCGGCGAGCCTTTTGGTGACCCTCGTGCAAGACAACAGAGAGAAAATGTGTTTTCATTCCCTCTCTGTAATCTGGAGAACAGCTGCTGGGATATTTTCAGGCACATTTTAACAGCACAGACAGGGTATTTCTGACAGCACACGTGTAAACAAATACGGTTTATCACAAGGGCTGTGCGAGGCAGTTGATGATGTTGATCTTCCTTTCAGCTTTGACTGAAAAACTCAGATCAGATTCCAGGCTGCTGTATTTTCCCTGCTTCACAGAAATATGAACAAAATGCATTTAGTGCATATAAATATATACACTAAACATCGACATGACGCTATTCTTGGCTTGCAAACATTTGGCCTAATTGAATTGTAGAGATGCATTCAAGCACACACTGACAAAGAGAGGCAAAATAATATTCACATCCAGCACAAACAAAAAGGGGAGTCTTTCTTCAATAACCACAGCCTGGCTGTTGACCACTGGGCACTGCTGATGTGTTTGCCTTTTCTTTCACATCTCTCCTGATAAAAACAGCATTTTACTGTGGATGAGGCATTCAGGGATCCCGCCAAGGCGAGGGAAAACGGAGTACAAGTACCCGCCCCCTGTAGTAAACCCATCTACACACCACAGAGGGGGAAACATCACTTATTTCAAGTAGCAAAATGATTAGTGTGACATTAGGTGTAGGTGTGCTACCAAATAAGACTGTGAAATGGTTTGTATATAAAGTTACACTGTGCAGTCCCAGCATGATATTTATAATGACAGACTGTGGCTCTGCTTCTCTGCTTCAACTGAACAATGGAGGTTTTCCGTCGATACTCTGGCTTGCTATCAGTTGTTGCAGTCAGGAGCCCAGTATCCTCTCTGCACTGGGGGCTGCCGGGCAGACTGGCACCGTGCAGCGTAAACAATCCCTGGGTACAGTAAAAGGCTGCACCAAAATAGCTGGAAATGAGAATTAGGGATTTGGTCACGTCGAAACGCCCGTGTGGCAATTTACATTTCTTTTGCGCCTTACCTTTGTCTTGACCTGAAGAAATACTTTCTTCCTCTTTTGGATTTGCAACCTGTGTTATTATGGACGTGTTGTCCATGGAAACGAGATGTTTTGCTCCTTCGGCTACACAGTTTTATTCCTTGGCAATCATTACCAAGCATACAGTCCCCTGACCGTGCACAGGCTAGAGCGTCCGGCGTTTGCACCATTAAAATCCCATTTTATTCGAAGCATGCAGTCGCATTCCCCGGAGCTGGAAAACAGGAAGAAATTTCAGCCTCCAACATTTGAGATGACAGTCCGTGTGCGATGTCGACAAGACAAACAAAGCGTCAATCCTGCATTGAAACCGCGTCTGTCCGCCGTGGTTGTTGCAGGCAGCATAGCCCCCGCCTTCTGCTACTGTACGCTCCGGCTTCAATCCACGCTACAATATCAACTGCGTGATATGGTTACAGTGTTTACCTAGAGATGGCGACCGTCCTCCCGGCCACAGGGCCATGCAGGCTCACTACAATACGCCTTCAACATTTCTATCACTCCCCTCAGTTCGTGCTGAAAACCACCATCTGCTAAGCTCGGCCCACCCTACCGTTTTTCTTGGTGTTCTCAACTCATGGCAAAATTAAAATAATAATAATTTCACATGGGCCTTACTTCAGAATGGATTTACAGATGTTAAAAATATTCAGCAACGGCCCAAAATTATTTAATGCACGTTATTCCAGCTAATCTAAATTGGACACTAGAAACACATACACTTGATTACATGTTTGCAAATATATCAGAAATATGTTTTGAGCTCTTGATTATCTTCTGTGTGTATGTGCCAGTGCATTATTGGCCACTTCAAAAACAATTCTTCAAGCATGATTTCTCTTTGAGGTATAAGCTATGATAAAAACACAGGATCAAAATAGCATGATGGTCTATGATACAATGTGCAGGGACTACAACAGAAAACTACTGAGCATATCAAAGCAAAGCTGTATTGTTTATAGCACATGCATAAAGGGCCATGCCTTGCATTGATGCCATCATGTGCACCAGTGACCTCTTGGACTGAGATGCAAACATTTTTCATGCTGCTTCAGCCTCAGTGGACTGTAAAATAACAACAAATGAGATAAAGTGGTTTTCTGGCCTGCTGCCAGAAGTGAGAAGTGTGAATGTTAGTCCCTCTTCACCTTGGCTGTCGCTTTAATGCGCTTGATGCCCACACATCCCCAAATGACCCCACAAGGGAGGCAAAACTATGAAGCTGCATCATCATGTGCCACCTGTAGGGGACACAACAAAAGAAAAGTAAGTGCAGGATGTCATCTGTTGACACTGAATTTAGTGTGTCATCCACCAGCATCTATAGGGTGTAATCAACAGATGCTGTCAAATGTGGGTCAGTGCCGGCATCTCAATGGTTGAAATAAAGTACGTACAACTGACACCACACCACAGCGCGGCTCTACTGTTTCTCAGCCACCTCACAATCTCGTCTCACCACTTGACGATCAGTCTCAGGTAACAATGTCGAGGCTGACCTCCTGAAATCTGACCACGCTGTACCTTCATGTGTAGGTGCACAAAAGCCAGGTTACAGTGCAAAGATGACACGAAAAACTCCAGAGATGAAAACAAGAATGTGGTGGAGCTCCAATGGATCCAAGGTTTACAACAGCAGCCAGCAAAGAGACTCATGCATGTAAACATTTAATTTGCATCTCAGGACCTATTGCTAGAACACAGTATAGATAAATCAGTGCAAGTTTACTGGCAAATGTGGGTATTATTATTAGTAGTAGTGGTGGTAGTAGTAGTAACATAAAAGAAAATCCCTGTGATTAAAGATTCTGAGGTGCCTTTTCGTCCAACTTGACACCAACTGTGTACATGCACAGTATGGAGAAAATCAAATTTCACAATTAACAAGAGAATTTGTGCTTGTGTGTTCATGTGTGTGCTAAATATTTAAATACTCCACCCTTATTCACAAAGATTCACAAAGAAAGCAGTAAACATGGAAAACGTAATACAAGTTTTTTAGGCCCACTTCCTATGAGAGGTTCTTATTGGATTTTTCAACCTGTCATATTAGGTTGTGTGAGTTTTGCTGGATGCTGAATAAATTTGCCTAATATGAGTCAGGTTTAATCATTACACCGAAACTGATGCGTTTGAAAAATGACCTGCATGCCATCAGTTTTAGTGAATTTAAAACTGTAATTCTATTCATCAGTGAAGCTGATTAGTTAGTTTCCCTTTTTGTTCTTGCTCATCATGTGAAAACGCCAAATGCAGTTGTTGTCCATCTCTCTCTCTCTCTCTCTCTCTCTCTCTCTCTCTGTCTCTCTCTCTCTCTCTCTCTCTCTCTCAATCTTTTTCTCTACCTGATTGCTGCCTTGCCTGGACACTGTAGTATGTGATCATCAACCAGACGTGGAGTCTCATGAAGCCCTAAAGTAGCTGCAAACAGCAGTCAGTCAGCACAATGAAAGGTTGCACGGTTGTTGGACTTAGCACAGCACTGCTTTTACGAGCTTATTCGAGGACACAAATGATCATTTAGTGAAGAATTACACCTGTCGGGCGTGGGGAGCTTTGCTGTGAAACACAACGCCTCCCTGCTGGGTTAGGGTTAGGGTGGCAGTGGACAGAGACAGAGCGTCCACACACAATGCACCAGCACGGCCTGGACAAGAGCCGAGCTGAGAGTTCATATCTGAGCCCCACACTGTCCTGTTAATGTCCTGATATAGAAACATAGTGGCCTATGACATTTCTTTTTGATGTGTTTGAGGGGGCCTGCACCTCAGCAACATGTCTGCATAACGAGATGTGTTTCTATTGATGAATAATTGAACTGAATCTGGTTTTGATATTGACTTTGATAGGACGCAAAGTATCTTTTTCACCGACGTGAAAAATACCTTGGGTATGCCGGCAGACTGGTGGGTTCTTGAATGTTTTATGAATGTGGGTGTAGTGCAGTAAGGAATTTAAAATACATAATGCTCTCTGGGCCTCTTTCACTCTGTTTCCCCGAGTTGTCAACCAGTCGAGTTCCTCGCCACATAAACACGGGCACGGTGGAGCAAATAAACAGATTCAGTGCAAGAAGACATGATGGTCTGCTCTCTGGAACAACCACAAGTAGAAAGTTAGCTGCAAAAGGCTTTTTAGAAGGGAAAGCAGGAAAATCCTCTTTGCATAGTACACTGTATAGTATGTGTAGAATGCCACATCATTTTTTCCTTTACTAGGAAATGTCACACGGTCAGATTATCCCCATTTACAAGCTGGGTGTTCTCCTTTGAAATAACAAAAGGTAAGAAAATAAAATTAAAAAGGGAACAAGTGCTCACATTTGCTATAGGGAAGGTTTGAATGCATTTAACTGACAATACTCTTCTGTTCTATTTCAGTTTTTACAGATACTAAATTAAACCTTTTACAGCCTTAAAATATATACCAAATGTAGCTGCTTTAGCTGTCCTGCTTTAACTTGTTCTTGCAATAGCACTAAATAATAAATAAAGTACATTTCAGAGACAAATTTAAAAAAATGCCCTCAGTGTAATAAATCACATACACATCTGACCTTTAATTTGAGAAGGGAAGCCCTTTGTGGACAAGTCATTACTGGACATTTCCCACCGGTGCTGCCTGAACACGGGCCTCTGCAGCGGGTTAAGGTCATTAGCTTGCCTGTGTCTCCACCTAGTGGAAGACTGTAGACTGTAGGCTGTTTTTCAATAACACTGATTTACTACAAACCTTGTGGAAAGCTTGAACAATTTATTCTCTCTCTCTCTCTCTCTCTCTCTCTCTCTCTCTCTCTCTCGCTCTCTCTCTCTCTCTCGCTCTCTGCTGTGATAACCTTGCATAAATTGTATTGCAAGCAGTTTGTGGTACGACTAAATAACATTTTCAGCAGGAGGGGAGCTGTTATCCTTAATGCCATTCTGTCACTGGAATGCTTGTGATCCCTCTTTTATAAGGACTTTTTCATGCCCCCCTTTACTTTCTTCAAAATCTTCAAATTTAAATGCACTACACATTACACTGATATTCATAGAATTGTCCTGTTGACTGAGACAGATTTTTTGATGGTTGATACAGCCAGTATCTAAATATATTGAATTAATACTGCAACTCTGCCACTTCAGTGTAAGGATGACTATTGTATTTATTCCCACCAGTTCCGCTTCATGCACACATTGGCCTATGTTTTTGTTTTTGTTTTTTTCATTGGGTTGTATATGGATTTCATTATTGAGAAAATGTTCAGCAGTGGGTATACAGATGTTTTAGGACAATTGACTACAATGGGATTTGAGTCTAAGGCAGTGAAAGTGATTGAGTCGACAATCCAACATGAGCACCTGAGCTCAAGGCCCTTTACTGTCAAGCAACATGCAACAGAGTTTGACATACGAGTGCTGACACAGCAGGCAGTGGCACAAAAGACCTTGAGAAACCAGCCGTCATCAATCAGCTGTCGGGAAACTTTTGTATCCAGGAGAGGTTGTTAAACAGTTTGAGGCAGGAGAGGTCACAGCTGGGCATTCGGCTGACAAATCAAGACAGCTTTTAATAAGGCTGAGACGATTATATCTGTGCCTTAGAGATGCATGAAGTGTCTGGGATTTATCTTCTCTGGCAGGAAGGAAGGGCTCCTCGTCTCTGCAAACAGGTGAATCCACCGAGATGAGACATAACAGGAGAGCATACAACACATGGTGGACTATGGCTGTAGATTCATAGGATTTTTGTTGATATTTCAAAGGTCTACAATAAAATGTTCTCCAGTTCCAATAACAGAGTCTGGGGGGATTATAAAAACAAGCACATCCCCCATAATCCATCAGAAGATCTGGGAAATCTACTTTGAAATAATTGTTGTACAAACTAAAGCAGAGTTACCCTGATTAGAAATACAGTTAGAGTTGAAATTGCCTATGATTCAATATGATTCAAACTAAAAATGATCAAATTAACATCTGCAATATCCTATAGTATTAAATCACGATTGAAAAAACACACTATTTAAATTACCAAAAATATTGTATGTATTGTATATATATTATTTGAATTACTATTACTATTACTATTTTTCTTAGTAGCCATACTCCAGCACTCTGGAAAGGAGCAGGTGCAAGGTGTCTTCATTTTCTTTTGGATTATAATAATACCATGTATACCATGTATTGTATAATGATGTTTAATAATATCCGTTTTTTGTTATTTTTATTTTATTTATTTTTTATGAGGAATTTTTTTTTGTAAATGCAATGCATTATCATAAAACAACCAGTTGGAAACATCATCACACCACAAAAACTGAAATAAATAGACAGCACAGTGATGTAACATAACTACAATAAATGACATGAAAACATCTGAATTATAGCATGGCTTCTGTTCTGAGATTTTTTTCAGTGAACATTTTAGTATAACCATTAAAAGGGTTACATTTTACAGTGATTTGATAAGATAATCAAATTCAAATAGGAAAACCCATTCAAGCACCTACATTGTACATGTTCGTGATTGGAAAAATGTAATCGCATGGATTAAAAAAACACATATCTCAATGATAGACCTGTGTAGATCCTGTGTTGGTTATAATCTGCACTACATGCTTGTAACTTTGATTGTGTGACGCACGAGAGAAATTATAAGGTTAGCAATTTCCCCTGATATAAAAAAAATCATACAAATCCTTGAACTGATCACGAACAATATATTTTATTTTATTTTATTTTATTTTATTATTTGTCGAATCTGTCGATACAGCATCAGCTACGTTTGCCTGACGTGGCTGCGTGGCGAAAGTGCGTGTGCGGAGCGGCAGCGTCATTTGCTTGTTTCCAGAGATTTCATCATTCTTCTCCTCTCGCATTACGGCGGTCCATGCTTCGCGGCGCAGCATCAGCACTGCTGAGGAGCGGCACTGAGATTTCCTCCGTCTGCCTGGTGCCGAGGGCCCGACCTGTGCGGCAGTCGCTCCGCTTCAAGCCCCACAACAGGCCGTTTTCTCTGTCGGTCGGCTTGCGTAAGAAGAAGAAGAGAAGTCTTTGGTTGGAGCTTTCGGAAGGACAAAATATGGATGGAAATATTGAGGAGGTTCTTGCCCCACTGAGGCTCGCAGTCAAAGAACAGGTAACAGCGTCTTTTAACAACAAGAGCCAGCTCTTTAGCCTCAGATATAATATTCACTTTGCGTTTCAGCTACTTTATCTTATCAGGCTAGCCGGCTAACTTGCCTATGGAGTTGTCAATGAATGAGGACAGCCATGTTAGCCTGCCGCTTGGTAGCTAGCTAACAAATGTGTCAGACTCTGCGCCCTACCGGCCTCTCTGTATATCTTTGCCACGTTTCAGTATGCCGCCGCCGCTGCTGCAGACGGTGTGAGCAGGGTGGGGTTAAGAGAAAAGGCCCGGCTCTCAGTGCTACAGTAATGTTAGCCGCTGGAAACCGACATTTTTTTTTTGTTTGTTTGTTTGTTTGTTTGTTTTACACAAGTGTTAGCCGATCACTTGCTTCACGCTGTGCAAACATGTCTGCACTTAAACGTGTTTGGACGCTGGACGCAGAGCTCTCAAGTCTCACGACACTTGTCTGTTTCAGGGGGATCTCGTCCGCCAAATGAAACAGGAAGGCGCTCCTGATGTGGATATCACCAAAGCTGTGGCCGAGCTGAAGGCGAGGAAGAGAACCCTGGAGGCCAAGGTAAGCCATCAGCTCCTCTAATCTACTTAAAACTGAATGTCCTGCCCTGCTGCCTTAAAATCTGTGTGCACTGTGTAACATAGCTGGAAGTAGTTTAGGCATCTAAAACTGTAACATATGCTGTACTTCCCCATGCAGGAACTCTCCTTGCAGCCCAAAGATGACATAGTAGACAGAACCAAGATGGAAGACACCCTGAAGAGGCGATTCTTCTACGACCAGGCCTTTGCCATCTATGGAGGTAAGATTAGGACAACTATTGCTGGGGAACTCGATTAGTTCAGCGCAGAAACCACCGTATACATAGTTTTAAGCGTTCTGTTACCATGCAGTGTTGCTCCTCAGGTGTGAGCGGCCTGTACGACTTTGGCCCCGTGGGCTGTGCCCTGAAGAACAACATCCTGCAGGCCTGGAGGCAGCACTTCATCCAGGAGGAGCAGATCCTGGAGATCGACTGCACCATGCTGACACCTGAGCCTGTCCTCAAGTAGGTGGAAAGGAGAGAAAGCTTGAGAGCACATTACTGCATTAAAATCTCGTGTGATCTGCAGGTGCCACGGGTGTAACCAGCCATTATTAGTTATCATAGGGAGAGTCTCATGTCAAAACAACATATAAGTGAAGACACCCTCTCTTCCATACTGCTTGCTTACAAGATAAACTGTTTTTTGGTTAGTATTGATGGTATGAGTCAAGCTAATTTGTTTATAGAATATCTCATTTTTTGCAGACATAATCATTTATTCTTTCAAATAGTGGCTGAAAAAATTCACATGGTTAAATGCTTTCAAAATTCATAGTTTTGGAATGAAACCCTTTAATTGTAAATATGTGGTTGGTTAAATGTTTAGACACTGAGTGCCTGGTGGTTCCTATAGACAGCTCTAAAGTGCTGATCTGTGGGTTTTGATTGGCAGGCACATATTGACTCTGCGATTTTATGCATGGGAGCTGTCACCATAGCAGTCTTCCATAGCCCGGTTGCAGAAACATTTTTTTTTATTTTAATGCAGTTACACATGAAGGATTGTAGTTTTTAGAGAGTCGTGTTCAATCATACTGTTCTCTTTTCCCAGAACATCAGGACATGTGGATAAGTTTGCTGACTACATGGTGAAAGATGTCAAGAATGGCGAGTGCTTCAGGGCAGACCATCTACTCAAAGGTAAGTCTACATCTGCCTGCCATCCTTTGAGTGTACTTGTTAACTTAGCTTTCATTACTTTGTTAACTAACTAAGTCAATGTTATTACACCTGCCTGTGGTGGAGTCCATCATCTTTAGTGCTCATGGGTGTCTGTAGGGGGGGGAGGTGGACACGGTCCAAGCTGATGTGTTGTCTGCAGCGGCGGCTGCTGCTGCTGGTTGGCAAGGCCCAAAGTATCAGTGTTGGGCCTGAGGGAGAATGGAAGTGGCTGGATCAGCAGGAATCACACAGGGCTCTCATACGGATACAAGCTGTCGAGGATCACAGAGCCTGGACTGATGCCAAACGCTAGTGGAAGGATAGAGATATCCAGAGAACAGTTCTGGCCCTCTTTACAACATTTTTAGGCAAAATGTGAGACCTTGCCGAAATGAAGTGTTCTGATAAGAACATAATTGTCTGGACTCAGACATTTAGATTAATTTCTCAGACCTAATCAAAATGTTTCTGCTTTTCCCCACTGATTTGTTGAGGACAATTATTTATGCTGTCGGTAAAATTAAAATCAGTTTTGCTTTTTTCACGATCTGTCAAGTAAACACACATCCATTAGAAATGAAAGGGGAAAAACGTGTCCTTGTTTTCTGTATCACTGCATCCCACAGCCCACCTCCAGAAGCTGATGTCTGATAAGAAGTGCGCTGCGGAGAAGAAGGCTGAGATGGAGGATGTTATTACTCAGGTGAGTGTTGCCGAGGAGAATTGCTTAAGTCATGTGGGATGTGCAAATCCTGACAGATGGGAATCTTAACAAGACTGACTTGAGTTTCTGTCTAATTTTATTTTCAGATGGATAACTATACCCAGCAAGAATTGACTGATCTGTTTGTGAAGTACAACGTCAAGTCACCAACAACAGGAAATGACCTCACACCCCCCATCTCCTTCAACCTGATGTTTCAGACATCCATTGGACCTGGGGGGAATATGCCAGGGTAAAACCTGTTATAAACTATGTGGACTGTGGCAAACCTTCCTTAATGCTGTCGAATTTGTCTCATAATCTGTCACTTAAATGAATCAATTTAAATTTGCAGCTATCTGAGGCCTGAAACAGCTCAGGGAATCTTCCTCAACTTTAAGCGTCTGTTGGAGTTCAACCAGGGAAAACTGCCCTTTGCTGCTGCTCAGATTGGAAACTCTTTCAGGAATGAAATCTCTCCTCGCTCTGGACTCATTCGTGTCAGGTGAGTGATCCTATGGTACCTACTATTTGGAGAGGCGTTTTTCTCTCTGCTTAACATGATGTGTCGAATTGAGAGACTGCAAAGAAATGTAAGTGCTCCACATCTCCCTGCAGAGAGTTCACAATGGCTGAGATTGAGCACTTTGTGGACCCAGTGGAGAAAGTCCACCCTAAATTCCCCAATGTGGCCGACCTAGATATCATGTTGTACTCCTCCAAGGCCCAGACCAGTGGCCAGTCTGCCCAAATCATGAGGCTGGGGGATGCTGTGGAGCAGGTAATGATATCATCTTTGTTGCCTGGACTGGTTCTATATGTTTATCATTAGTATTAAAACAATCTTTGCAGATGACTGAAACAAATAAAATCTTCTCCAGCACTGTAACCAACTAAGCCACTGAAATCTAATAGAGATCTTCACCTTCTGTCTTATTTAGGGAGTGATCAATAACTCCGTCCTAGGATATTTCATTGGGAGGATCTACCTCTACCTTACTAAAGTAGGTGTGGCCAAAGACAAGCTGCGCTTCCGTCAGCACATGGACAATGAGATGGCCCACTATGCCTGCGACTGCTGGGATGCTGAGACCAAAACCTCCTATGTAAGTTCAGATTTCTTCCTCACAGTATTTTTATAACCATAGAGATACTTGAACACATCAGGAGTTTCGCACATTGTTGCTCAATGCGGTGTTTGTCCCTTGCAGGGCTGGATAGAGATTGTGGGGTGCGCTGACCGATCCTGTTATGATCTGAAATGCCATGCACGGGCTACAAAGGTCCCTCTGGTTGCTGAAAAGCCTCTAAAAGAACCCATATCCTTATACTGTGACAACATTAATCGTGCAAAAGAAATTCTTTGAACACCACCCTTTAATTGTAAATATGTGGTTGGTTAAATGTTTAGACACTGAGTGCCTGGTGGTTCCTATAGACAGCTCCAAAGTGCTGATCTATGGGTTTTGATTGGCAGGCACATATTGACTCTGCGATTTTATGCATGGGAGCTGTCACTATAGCAGTCTTCCATAGCCCGGTTGCAGAAACATTTTTTTTTTTTTTTTTTTAATTTTAATGCAGTGCATCTAAAAGAACCCATATCCTTATACTGTGACAACATTAATCCTGCAAAAGAAATTCTTTGAACACCAAACAGGCTCTGTGTACCTTGTTGTCTAGTCATTCCACTGTGCAACTCCTTAACTTCTTTGCACAAAGTTGTAAATGTCGTCCAATTTGAGCCCAACAAGGGAGCCATTGGCAAGGCCTACAAGAAGGATGCTAAGATAGCCATGGAGTACCTCTCTGTGTGTGATGAATGCTTCATTACAGAGCAGGAGCAGCTGCTCAATGAGAATGGGTAAGTGCTGACAACAGCAGTCATGGAGCAGTATGGACACATGTTGAATAGCTGTAGCTTTGTAATTTCCACTAGTCACTATCTAATTTTTTTTATCTTGCAGAGAGTTTACCATTGAGATGGAAGGCAAGTCTTTCAAACTGACGAAGGACATGGTCAGCGTAAAGAGGTTCCAGAAGACTCTGCATGGTGAGGTTTTACAAATGAAATATTAGCTGAAAACAACACTGGGCAACTTGAGAGTGTAAACTTCAGTAACATAGCCGCCTGTATTTCTTGTTTGCAGTGGAAGAAGTTGTCCCTAACGTAATTGAACCCTCCTTTGGAATTGGTAGAATCATGTACACCATCTTTGAGCACACATTCCATGTCAGAGAAGGTGACGAACAAAGAACGGTAAGTAGGACTGTACATTGTTGGTGGACTGTTTGTCCTTGATTTTGTTTTCCTCTGCACTGAGTGTTTTTTCTTTTTTTTTCTTCCACAGTATTTCAGCTTCCCCGCTACTGTCGCTCCGTACAAATGTTCCGTCCTTCCTTTGAGCCAAAATCAGGAATTCATGCCTTTCGTGAAAGAGTTATGTAAGTGACCACATAATCATGTACTGTAAGAACCCATTTTTATCAGTGAAGAGGAGAAATTGTATGTTCTGCTGGCTTGGTTATCAATTAACTCGCTCTTCACCCTCTCATTCCCTTTTCAGCTGAGGCAATGACCAAAAACGGTGTGTCTCACAAAGTGGACGACTCCTCAGGATCCATCGGGAGGCGCTACGCCAGGACAGATGAGATTGGAGTGGCCTTTGGCATCACCATCGACTTTGACACAGTGAACAAGACGCCCCACACAGCTACCCTGAGAGACCGCGACTCCATGACACAGATCAGAGCCGAGGTATAGCACATACCCTTTCCTTACTGAGTTCACTGGCATTTTTTTCAAGTCCAAGGCCTGCAACGATTGTGAAAGCACAGCACAGCTCTACAAACCTTATTTGTGTACTTATTAGTTACTTTTACATTTAAAACTAGAAGGCCAGAAGCATTTTTAAGTTATTTTATTGCAAAACTAGTACACAGTTAGTCCAAAAAGCTTATATATAAGGTGACATTTTCTGTTCTTTCCTCAGGTCAGTGAGTTGCCCGTAATTGTCAGAGATCTGGCAAACGGCACCTTGACTTGGGCCGAAGTGGAGAGCAAGTACCCCATTTTTGAAGGACAGGAGACCAGCAAGAAGGACACAATTGAAGAATAAAGGTCACTCATCTGCCAGTCACTCGAATGAAAATTAAGACTTTTGCATATGCATCAATACGAAGAATATTGCAATTGTATTGTGACAAGCAGCAGCGGTGCACCGAGCTCGTTTATGTTCTACACCACTGCAATCACTGAAATTCAACTTCTAATTAAATGTCATGTATTCATGGTACCTAACAGATGTGGAAGGCTTTCAAAAGACTCTTGTTCCCTCGATGAGAATCATTTCATCCATGTAAGGGCATGTCACATGTTTTTAAAAGGGAGTAAACACGATCAGGTTGTTGAGTCTTCTGTGGAAGGGGACTTCACCATTCCAGTTTTTGGGTGTATTGGATTGAGATGTTTAACAATTTCGATTCAATAAAAACAGCCAGCACGTACTGGACACAGGCATATGACTTTGGCATTTTCTGTGAAGTTTTCCAAGCATAAAAAAACACAGCTAACCAGTCATTTAATGTTTAGGAGTTCTGCATAACTGAGCAGTGCTAATGAGTCCAGTATTAGGGGTTTCATTCAGACTGGAGTCACACATACTACACACTGTGAGGGTTTTTAGGAAAAGCATTTATCAAAACTGCATCACATATGGGACTCTGGGTGTTTTTCCTTCCATGTTTACATTCTTACTGAAATCAGGCAGATTTTCATAGAGACTTATGTTGCATTGCTGTTTGTCTGACATACAGTTTCTCCTGCACAGCATAATTTTGGAAACAAACAACAACAAAAAAAAACACAAATTATATATTTTAAAAATTTGATAAGCTAACACCACAATATATGTCATGACTTGACTGAGAACCCCATTACCACTAATCCTCTACATCACTTTATGATAGGAAATGAATTTTTCTCTTAGTGCCCTACTGGCTGAGTTAGATTTAATTTACTCTCTAAGTTGGTAAATTCATATTCCCCAAGCTGCAGCGCCTCTGATAGGAGAGGCTTCTAGAAAAAAAAACTTTAACCTGGATGGCCAGGGTTGACCAGAGGACAGGAATTTGCAGACATGCACCACCTGGTCTGCAAGACTAGTATGTAATGATGAGGAGCCTGAGGGCTTCCTTGAATTCAAGAACTTCATGAATCCTGTGGCACAGCTCGGACTGCATGAAATTACTTCACGTTGGTAACACTTTATTGTAAAGGTACATGAAATAACCTGATTTCATGTAAGAAAATACAAAAAGAAAATGTGTGTGTGTGTGTGTTGGGGTCCAGGGTTAGGGTCATTAAATAATGTGTAATTGTAAATACCTGATAACAGACAATAGAGATCAAATGGTTCACCACTTTATTTGAGGGGTTGCAAACATGATACATAATTTAGCTGATGCGTTAATTAACTTGTTCATGCAAGAGGTCATGAATGATCTTTGACCTGGTGTTAATCCTGATGATTCATGAGGTGTTAATGCATGAAGTAATGCATTGCACTTTTATGCATGACCCCCACTCTCTCTCTCTCTCTCTCTCTCTCTCTCTCTCTCTCTCTCTCTCTCTCTCTCTCTCACACACACACACACACACACACACACACACACACACACACACACAGAGTTAGTTTTTCTTGTTTGCCGTCATGTTTTCGCTTTCTGGCTGATGCAACAAATCCCCTCAGTTTCAAGCGCTGTGATTGACCGGCCTGCAGGCGCCTCCCAGTGTTTCTCCCGGCTTAAGGAAAAGTAAATGTGAAAAGTCCAGTTTAAAACAAAGCAGCACCGCAGCTTGCAGCTCGGCTTTTTGCGCAGCGATCCCCCGACGCGTGACCATGGAGGAAGTCCTCGCTCCTTTAAGGCAAGCTCTGAAGGAACAGGTGAGTTTTCACACCTCAGCTGCAACACGGCGAAATCCCACCTGAACTAATTTAACCACCTTTATATCTGCAGAACAATTTCAGCGCATAGCATGAAATATTGTTATTAAGTGAAAATTATTTGGAGTGGACTATAGAGTGCGGTGATTGTAGAGTTAATGAAGCTAATATTTGCAAGTAATTAACAAGGTCGATTCTGTAGGTAGCATGAAAATGATGCAGTGTAAATTAAACGATTATATTTTACGCGAAAGGGATAAAAGTTTATGCTTTTCTGATATTACAAATGGTTTTGTTTGACTTATGGTGATCACTAATAATTCATTCCAAACTGCGAGAACAAGAGTAAACATTTAATCTGCATATGTGTGGTAGATTAGAGGAATGTTTGACTGCTCTCATTCTAATCTTTGCAAGATAACAGCAATAAAAATACTCTTTGAAGAGTTCCTTGAGTCTGTGCGTGTTCACGTGAAAGTGAAAGTATACTGTTTATTGTTTTTTTGTTTTTTGTTATTTGCTTTGCCTGTGCTCAGGGTGAGCTGCTGCGCCTGCTGAAAGAGCAGGGAGCCCCTGAGCAGGACATCAGTAAAGCTGTAGCAGAGCTGAAAGCCAGGAAGAGAATTCTGGAAACAAAAGTGAGTCTAGAAAGCCTGCTGGGTTGTTTCCCCCTCTTTCTCTCTCTCTTTGTTTTTTTTCCCTCTGTATCCCTCCACATAAAGCGCAAAGTCCCTACCCTTTTGCCTCATTTCTCAGTTTTATTACAGAGATGAAACACCTCAGATTATAGTTTATTATTATTATTGTTATAGCACAACATGTTGACCTGTTTTGACCTGTGCAAACAAAGTGGTATATACTACTGTGCAATCATGTGTGCCTCATACCAGGAGCTGGCTTTGCAGCCCAAAGATGATGAGGTCGACAGATCAAAGATAGAGGATACATTAAAGAGGAGATTCTTCTATGATCAAGCCTTTGCCATATATGGAGGTAAAACATTATATGGATTGGCCAAATGAAAGGGAAATGCAAATAGCAGGAAACCATGTCGCAATTATGTTGCATATTGCAGACAAGTTAAATTCAGAGTGTAAATAAATAAAATAGAGTTTCACAGTGCATGTACTGTAACCATAAACATTTCAGTGTAGTGCAATGAGTGACTTAGTTAACCTGCATGTGGCTCAGGTGTGAGCGGCCTGTACGACTTTGGCCCCGTGGGCTGTGCCCTGAAGAACAACATCCTGCAGGCCTGGAGGCAGCACTTCATCCAGGAGGAGCAGATCCTGGAGATCGACTGCACCATGCTGACACCTGAGCCTGTCCTCAAGTAGGTGACATCATCTACAGCATCAGCATTTAAAGGAACAGTTCACTCAAAATGCTCGAATTCTCAAAAAGATATTTCCTGACTTAGTGCAGTCTAGCCATCCTGGTAGTTTCATGTTGCAAAAGGTTTTTGGAAACTATTTCCTGTGGAAAAACACTGGCTAACTAGACAGTTTATGGTGTTCTACTTTGTATTTGATGATTGCTTTTAGCTGATTAGATTGCACTAGGTGTAAGGGAGATTTTTTTTGGTGTGAACTGTTCCTTTAAACCCAAAAACATCTACACAAGCATAGATGATTACAGCCATATGCAATTTACATGCAGTACCAGATCAAGAGAATAAGAACAGAAGTCAGACTGGACATAAAAATATCTCGTGATTCGTGTTATAACTTGTTTATTCTTCTCAGGACATCGGGGCATGTGGATAAATTTGCTGACTACATGGTGAAAGATGCAAAAACGGGGGAATGCTTCCGTGCTGATCACCTCCTCAAAGGTGACTTTGTTCTCCGACCATTATGTCATTTAGAGAGTTGAAATGAACCCCACCCAGCTGAGTCCTGCCCAGGACTTCCTATTGTTCTGCTCTTTTACTAACCGGGTGTCCGCTTTCATCCCCAAGGACAAACGGCCTGCCTGTGCAATAAGCACAACTTGTAGGCCAAATGCTTGAAAAGAGCGGATAGTTGCTGATTGAGCTGGGAATGCCGCAATTATATTAGTCTGCAACTTGCATGTCACAGAATAATGTCATAATGTCATAATGATTTTGGTGACTTTGTGCATTTTATTGAAATTTAAGAATCTATATGGACAGGTGTTACCTGCCTGAGCGGGTTATCTTCCAAAATAACTGCAGGCAGGGGTGGGACTGCAGGTGACTGGTATGTCACAGCTGATATGGTGATTCTTGTCCTCAGGCTTAGATCAAACTAAAATGACAATACTTTTAGATGTTAAAGTGCACCCAGATTACTGTTGATGGCAAGCTAAATGACTCATATTTTTCATATTTTTGTAACTGGTTTAAAACAGTTGCTAAGTGAGGTGTTTTTCCCCTCAGCTCACTTAAAAAAGCTGATGTCTGATGAGAAATGCTCAGTGGAGAAGGCGAATGAGATGGAGGATGTGATCACTCAGGTGTGTGTTTGATAAATATAAATTTCAAAGTACTGTGCACATACACACATTCAAAGATCTGATGCTGGTGAAGATCAAGCATCTCTACATCTCGGTGCAGACTTGTACTGGCTGGGGAATCATGCACACACATTCTCTCTGTTTCAGATGGACAACTATGCTCAGCAGGAGTTGGCTGATCTCTTTGTGAAGTACAGCGTCAAGTCGCCCTCCACAGGAAATGACCTCACACCTCCCATCTCCTTCAACCTGATGTTCCAGACATCCATTGGGCCAGGCGGGAATATGCCTGGGTATGGATCAATATAACACAACATCTGTGCACTCTGCAAGTACAACCATGCCATGTGGAGAGCATTTGTTGTATCGACATTGCATCAACTAATTCCTTCTTCACAGCTATCTGAGGCCTGAAACTGCCCAGGGGATGTTCCTCAACTTCAAGCGCTTATTGGAGTTTAACCAAGGCAAGCTTCCCTTTGGTGCAGCTCAGATTGGCAACTCCTTCAGGAATGAGATCTCTCCTCGCTCTGGACTCATCCGTGTCAGGTAGCCGGACACATCTTGTCCTCTGTTTCATTATTCAGCTGCAAATTTGTCATAAACACAGTGTGTTCATCACCAGGCCAATATACATGCTTTCTCTTGTCCTTCCTGCAGAGAGTTCACCATGGCTGAGATTGAGCACTTTGTGGACCCAGCTGAGAAGGTCCACCCTAAATTCCCCAATGTGGCTGACCTAGAAATCATGTTGTACTCCTCCAAGGCTCAGACCAGCGGCCAGTCTGCCCAAATCATGAGGCTGGGGGATGCTGTGGAGCAGGTAATGATCACCTTTGTCAGCTGTGATAATGAGACTGGGTTTATCCTCAGAGCTAAATCATCTTTGGTTCAGTGTGAAGATGACAACAGGCGCTAATTATACATCTATTGCTCCCTGTTAGGGTAGATAACCATTAATGCAATCATGATTGGAGTTATATTATGACAGTGTTATAATCCTGTTAATGTAGTAAAAAAAAATCCACTAATGTGATGAAGGGGACTTTTTTCTTGCCTCTATGAGGGTTTATAGAAGGGGATGTCATTTTTGTTTTCAATTAACTGTGGGTCGGTAAAGCCCTTTGAGACTGTAACAGTGATTAAGGGCTCTAAATAAACTTTCCTGTCAGTTTCGTATTTTACTTTAATTACTTTAGTTAGTAATTAGTTTATTATTATTGCATTAATTGGAAGAATGAGAATGTTCAGTTTTCAGAAATGTAATAATTGAACTGATAACAGACTTCTTGCTCTGTCTGCTCCAGGGAGTGATCAACAACTCTGTCCTGGGTTACTTCATTGGAAGAATCTACCTGTATTTGATCAAAGTGGGGTTGTCCAAAGATAAAGTGCGTTTCCGTCAGCACATGGAAAATGAAATGGCCCACTACGCCTGCGACTGCTGGGATGCCGAGTCCAAAACCTCTTATGTAAATCTTTCTGTTTCATCCTCATGTATAAGCTCAACAGCCTGAAGAGGGCACACAAATCTACCTTGTCCACACTTGATCACTAGCTGTTCTCCCACAGGGCTGGATTGAGATTGTGGGCTGTGCTGACCGCTCTTGCTATGATCTCTCGTGCCACTCCAGAGCCACCAAAGTCCCTCTAGTGGCCGAAAAGCTCCTCAAACAACCCATATCCTTCTGTACAGACAATTTACCAACCTTGACCACAGTGTTATCTTAATCTGACTGTTCACATCTGCTGGCTGTGATGATGCAACCTCCATTTCCTCTTTACTGTTGCCTGCAAGTTGCTAATATGGCCTGGTTGTACTTAGGAGTTCTCTGTCCTGCTCCTTAACGTCTGCACACAAAGTTGTAAATGTCGTCCAGTTTGAGCCCAACAAGGGAGCCATAGGCATGGCCTACAAGAGAGATGCCAAGTCAATCCTGGAATACTTGGCAATCTGTGATGAATGTTACATTACTGATCAGGAGAAGCTGCTCAATGAAAACGGGTAATTAACACTGCAGTGGTTATCAATGATGATGTTTATTTCTGAATGCATTTGTTCGTTGCCAAGTTCATTTGGAGACACTGTGTCCATTTCCACAGGGAGTTCATCATCGAGACTGAGGGCAAGTCTTTTAAACTCAACAGAGACATGGTCAGCGTGAGGAGATTTCAGAAGACCTTGCACGGTAAGAGAAGAAGCCAGACCTGGCCGTAGAGCTGCAGAGCAGAGCAGCGTGTTGTTCTTGTGGGAAACCACCTGTCTCTGTTTTCCCACAGTGGAGGAGATTGTTCCCAATGTAATCGAGCCCTCCTTTGGCATCGGCAGGATCATGTACTCTATCTTCGAGCACTCGTTCCGCGTCCGGGAAGGTGATGAGCAGAGAACGGTAGGATGGCTTTGAAGCAGGACTAAAGTCTGAGCTGGCCTCACATGCTCATCCAGCATCATGTCCAGTCAGAAGTTAGTGCATAAAAATGTATACACTTGATACAGCGGGGAAAATAAGTATTGAATGCGTCAACATTTTTCTCAGTAAATATATTTCTAATGGGGCTATTTACATGAAATTTCCACCAGATGTCGGTAACAACCCAAGTAATCCACACATACAAAGAAATCAAAACAAATAAGTCCATACATTATGTGTAATAAAGTGGAATGACATAGGGAAAATGTATAGTAGTAGTAAGTAAGTAAGTAAGTAAGTACATACGTAAGTTAGTTACATATATACTGAAATTTATTTTATACTTAGTAGAAAAGCCTTTGTTGGTAATGACAGCTTCAAGACGCCTCCAGTATGGAGAAACTAGATTGCTCGGGTGTGATTTTGGCCTATTTTTCCCAGACAAACTGTCTTCAAATCTTGAGGGCTCCGGGGGCCTCCTCTATGAACTCTGATCTTCAGTTCTTTCCATACATTTTCATTTGGATTCAAGTTGAGTGATTGACTGGGTCATTCTAGCAGCTTTATTTTCTTTCTCTGAAACCAATTGTTTCCTTGGCTGTGTGTTTGGGATCATTGTCTTGCTGAAATGTCCACCCTCGTTTCATCTTCAGCATCCTGGTAGATGGCAGCAGAATCTTCCAAACCAATCCAAATTCAAACTTCACTGTTGGTGTTTTGGGGGTGATGTGCAGTGCCATTTGCCCTCGAAACATGGTGTGTGCTATGACATCCAAAGAGTTCAGTTTTGCTCTCATCTGACCAGACTATATTCTCCCAGTATTTCACAGGCTTGTCCAAATGTTGTGCAGCAAACTTTAAACAAGCTTCAACATGCTTTTTTCTTCAGTAATGGAGTCTTGCGCGGTGAACATGCATAGAGGACATGGCTGTTGAGGGCATTACTTATTGTTTTCTTTGAAACAACTGTACCTGCTAATTCCAGGTCTTTCTGAAGCTCTCCGCGAGTGGTCCTTGGCTCTTAGACAACTCTTCTGATTATTCTTTTGACTCCTCTGTCAGAAATCTTGCAAGGAGCACCTGGTCTTGGCCGGTTTATGGTGAAATGAAGTTTAGAAATACGTCTGTAACCAATGCAATCAATATGTTTTGCAACAATAAGGTTGCGAAGGTCTTGAGAGAGCTCTTTGCTTTTACCCATCATGAGATGCTTCTTGTGTGACACCTTGGTAATGAGAAACCTTTTTATCGGCCATCAATTAGGACTAAACCAGCTGATATTAATTTGCTCTGATAGGGGGCAGGATTGCTTTCTAAATTGTGACAGATTTCAGCTGGTTTCATGTGTTCAATACTTTTTCCCTGTGTCATTCTACTTTATTACACATAACTTAATTTATGGACTTATTTGTTTTGATTTCTTTGTATGTGTGGATTTCTTGGGTTGTTACCGACATCTGGTGAAAATTTCATGTCAATAGCCCCATTTGAAATATATCTACTGAGAAAAATGTTGACGTGTTCAATACTTATTTTCCCCGCTGTATATTGAAAAATGTATGCGTCAGATGTATCATTGCTCAGCGGTGGAAAGTATTTTACCATAACTATTCAAATAGAGCACTGTGACAAAGTAGTTGATTTACAAAAAGTTCCTGTGTTACTTTTTTAGAAAAGTGAACTGTGTTACATGTGATTTTTTTTCCCCCATAATGAGAGTTCAAACTAGATTCTTCTAACGGGAAACATTAGAAATTGCACAATAAAGTTAAGTTTATGATGCAAAAAATAGCTGCTCAGTTAATGTGAGGAAATGTAATTAGGCACTTCCACCCTTGCCATTCATTCTAATTGATGACTTATCTGCTCTCTAGTATTTCAGCTTCCCTGCCACTGTAGCTCCATACAAATGTTCTGTCCTTCCTCTGAGCCAAAACCAGGAGTTTATGCCTTTTGTCCGGGAGTTGTGTGAGTAACAGTACTATCATATGACATTAATGTGTCTTAGAAATACAGTATTGTTCTGTGTAAATGTTAGTAGATTTGTATAAATAATAAATTCAGCATTTCCATTATTTGTCATTGGATTTTATGCATTAAAAAGCTGCTCTGTTCAAATGCATTGCTTGTTTTTCTTCACACTATCTTCTCTCAGCTGAGGCGTTGACCAAAAACGGTGTGTCTCACAAAGTGGACGACTCTTCAGGATCCATCGGGAAGCGCTACGCCAGGACAGATGAGATCGGAGTGGCCTTTGGCATCACCATTGACTTTGACACAGTGAACAAGACGCCCCACACAGCTACCCTGAGAGACCGCGACTCCATGACTCAGATCAGAGCTGAGGTACAACATTCACACTTTTCGCTTTAGTTAGCATCAGTTTAAACACGATACAAATCATTAATAAACACTTATAAACAAGTTACAACAGTTTTCATACGTTGATGCAGGCTGAATGGCAAGAGCAAGTTGCTGCTGCAATATTAAATCTCAGATCTTCCTAGTTGCTTAGCCTACTTTATCTTCTCCCTTTATCAGTCAACCATCCTTCAATCCTTAGAAACTATGTTATATCTTGTTTATAATGCTTATTAATGATTTATAAAGTGTTTGCAACCTAATTAATACCCCAGTTAGGAACAATTCATAACCCTTCATAAGAGGAGTCTTATAGTAAAGTGGTTCCCTTTTGTGCATGCATCGTTTTACTGCAATAATTCACTATATTATCCACAGGTCAGTGCGTTGCCAGGTATTGTGCGAGATCTGGCCAACGGCACCTTGATGTGGGCTGAGGTGGAGAAAAAGTATCCCATCTTTGAGGGACAAGAGACCAGCAAGAGGGAGTAAATAAAGTGGGACTCATTAACTTCCTTTAATTTCTACCTCTAAGGACCAAATTAGTCAGTCAAGATTTTACATTTAATTGAAGTGATGTTAATAAACAACATGTTTAAGTGCCTGAATTTCTCATTTTAATGTTTTTTTTTGTTTTGTTTTGTTTTGTTTTTTAATAAGAATTAATGTATTTCAGTGGGAATAGAGTATTTATTCCAGGTTTTATATGTCCTTTTCTATCCTTCTATCTGTTGAGACATTTGTAATTAAACTGATGATGCATTCGACAGCATGAGAACAGAGGCCTGTACCATAAAGCTGGATTAACATAGTCAGGCTTTCTCTTACTTATCTGGCTTCACTTAACGAGACATCAGCACTCAGGATTTTCGGTACCATAAAGCCGGCTATCAACTCACTAATTCAACCCAGGCTTTCCAATCGAGATCTGTGCGCGCTCACATAAAAAGGGCGGAGTTTGCTGCATGCGACCAATCGCAGACATGGAAAAATCTACCCGAGCCGCATACGTCACAACCGAGGAGTAGACAATAATCATTAATAAATACGAGGAATATAAATCAATAATCCAGGCAAAAAGCAGCACAGTTGCAGCTGCCAAAAGCCGCAAGGAATGGTGGCAAAAAATCGCCGACTGTGTCAATGCGTAAATTAGTGGGATTATAATATTACTTCCCCACCATGACGGCACGAGTAGATCTGACCACAGTAACGTGTGTGTTCAATAAATGAATGTGTCTCCCACTCAGCCGTACACTCCTGCAGAGGAACTGGCCCTCTCTAACAGTGAAGGTCGACCCTCGCTGGACCGCTGCCTTCAGTTTGAGTTTCGTCAGAATCGTCACTTTGATTCAACTGGTTTTGATATTTCATTTTATAAAGCTTCTGACGCCTCGTGATTATTCTGCTGGTTAAAATATTATTTCACTGTCACGTAAAGACTGTAAAACATTTGGCATCAACTCCCATGTGGACTTTTCAGGGCAGCCAGCCTAAATACTAAATATGAGCAAACTAATGGAAACCTAAAGGAGCCCAGAGGCTGGCGTGTATTTTATCAGACTTTTATTTAACCCTCTGAATTAAATTCCCCTAATTTATTTTCATAAACATTAAAAAAAAAAAAAAAAAAAAAAAAAAAAAATACAAGAAGAATAGTAAAATGTATTAATTTTAATTTTATAAAAGAAGAAGAAAGGGAAAATGGGCAGGCCATTTTCCAAGAGAGCTGATTGGTAAGTAGGTGGGGCTTTTCTACCTGCTGAGCTCTTATCCTGAACTTAACCTGCTCCGAAGCAGAGGCCTGTACCATAAAGATGGATTAACATAGTCAGGCTTTCTCTTACTTATCTGGCTTCACTTAACGAGACATCAGCACTCAGGATTTTCGGTACCATAAAGCCAGCTATCAACTCACTAATTCAACCCAGGCTTTCCAATCTTGATCTGTGCGCGCTCACATAAAACGGGCGGAGTTTGCTGCATGCGACCAATCGCAGACATGGAAAAATCTATCCGAGCCGTATACGTCACAACCGAGGAGTAGACAATAATCATTAATAAATACGAGGAATATAAATCAATAATCCAGGCAAAAAGCAGCACAGTTGCAGCTGCCAAAAGCCGCAAGGAATGGTGGCAAAAAATCGCCGACTGTGTCAATGCGTAAATTAGTGGGATTATAATATTACTTCCCCACCATGACGGCACGAGTAGATCTGACTACAGTAACGTGTGTGTTCAATAAATGAATGTGTGTCCCACTCAGCCATACACTCCTGCAGAGGAACTGGCCCTCTCTCACAGTGAGGGTCGACCCTCGCTGGACCGCTGCCTTCAGTTTGAGTTTCGTCAGAATCGTCACTTTGATTCAACTGGTTTTGATATTTCATTTTATAAAGCATCTGACGCCTCGTGATTATTCTGCTGGTTAAAATATTATTTCACTGTCACGTAAAGACAGTAAAACATTTAGCATCAACTCCCATGTGGACTTTTCAGGGCAGACTCCCTAAATACTAAATATGAGAAAATTAATGGAAACCTAAAGGAGCCCAGAGGCTGGCGTGTATTTTATCAGACTTTTATTTAACCCTCTGAATTAAATTCCCCTAATTTATTTTCATAAACATTAAAAAAAAAAAAAAAAAAAAAAATACAAGAAGAATTGTAGAATGTATTAATTTTAATTTTATAAAAGAAGAAGAAATGGAAAATGGGCAGGCCATTTTCCAAGAGAGCTGATTGGTCAGTAGGTGGGGCTTTTCTACCTGCTGAGCTCTTATCCTGAACTTAGCCTGCTCCGGAGCAGGTTAGGTGTTCAGCATACGTTACCACGGCAACGTAGCCCGATAAAAAGTAAGCCACCTTTATGGTACAGAAAAGCCAGGGTTAAGCCTGAAGTTAGCTCGCTAAGCCGAAATCCAGCTTTATGGTACAGGCCTCAGGTTAGGTGTTCAGCATACGTTACCACGGCAACGTAGCCCGATAAAAAGTAAGCCACCTTTATGGTACAGAAAAGCCAGGGTTAAGCCTGAAGTTAGCTCGCTAAGCCGAAATCCAGCTTTATGGTACAGGCCTCAGGGCATTTCAGTGTGTCTTACTTGTAGCACCGTGTCAAACTGGAAGATAAACTGAGCTACTCACAAACGCCAGCATCCTGCCATCTTGAACAGTATTATCACTTTCCAAGGAGGGAACTCTTCCGCTGACAAGCGCTGAAAACACAGGAGAACCTCTACATTCGTCTTGTGTTTGTGCGATTCCACACATTTGGACTTTTGTTTGGTTTCGACAGTGTTATGGTCTGGATTGTTGATAGTATGTTTTGGTTGTTTGGGGGGTGTTTTGGTTTTTCTTTGTGTTTTCTGCTTGCAGTGTTGGAGTGTGGCAGAGGCGGGGCTGAGCTGTTTCTCCTGAGGTTCAGGGAGGCACCAGGCGTGGCTTCATCTCCTCACTCTGGACAGCACACCTGGTGGCAATTACCCTGTTATCTTCTCAACATAAGCCAGCTCAGACTTCACTCCAGTGCCAGATAATTCCGTCTTGTTCGGTAGAGCCAGTTCTCAAGCCTTCTCAAGCCTACTTGTGTTTTTGCTGTTTTCTCTTGCCTTTAAAGTCATTTTCTGACTACCTTTTTGTCTTTTTCCAGCCCCGAGCCTCGCCGCCTCCAGCTCCTGCCTCCTGCTGCCCTCCACCTGCTGAGACCATTTTGTTTGCACCCTGAGTATTCGTTTGGACAATGAAACCCCTTTTTTGAACTTGATTCTTGGTCTCCTGCTACTTGGGTCCACTTAGTCCTCCATTCCGTAACAGACAGCTGTGTAATGCTCTCTCTGTGGGGGGCTTGACTGTCTCCTGTCTTAATAACTGAAGCCTACAGTTTTTTTAGATGACTCAAATAAAGAATACATCTTCCTTTGCATGAATACGTAGTCACAGTGTCTCCATGTTTTCCTGCTTTTTTTCCCACTTTGTCTTACAGCATGATCCAGCAGGGTTTCATTCAGTTTTGTCTTGTTGTCACTAGTCGGCACTGCCTGTTGTTTCACGGCTCAGTTTCCCTTATAGAATTTGAAGCATGGACATTTGGCCACAGCTCAAAATTGCAACAGGCTTAGACCCTCTCAAAACAGAACTGGCAACTGAGAATATGGAAAGTAGCAATGGGAGAAAAGAAACTTAATGACACAGAATTATGAAATGAAAAAATCTGAGATGACAATGTGACCGGAAAATGATGCACATTCAAATATGATAGGCCACAATCAAAATGGCTAAACTTTTAGTGTGCACACTCCAGGATGCAGGGGTCTCCTGTCAGTGAGTTACAGCTGAATATACAATTTAAAGTAAACAATGAAGAACAAATAATGCAGCAACCTAAAGCAAACCAAAACCAGTTTGTATTTAGAAACTATAGCCCACAAGCAGCTGTAGCATATTTCCCACAAGACAATAAAAGAAAGCAAAACTCATCTTCATGATGTATGCTGTATTCTAAGGCGGATGACACAAATGAAGGAGTCTAAGTCGTTTTCCACCAAATGATTTTGCTTCAAACGCCTGGAAAGTTGAAACCCAGACGCTTTTAGGTGAACCTGGACCTTCTGGAAGTCAGTAAAGTAAGTAAAAACTTCCATTAGTTTATATGCAGTGATGCAGGCTAAAGATTAAGATATCCAGGTAAAATAAAGACCACACTCGGTACAGTAGGCAAGCAACAAATATAGTATAGGCCTAATTCCAGAAATGCATAAATTTATGTTTTACCTCTAAAAATCACGAGTTCAAATAACGCTGACACACTATGATTTACCTCATGAATAGGCCTAGACTATTTATGAAAAGTGAATTCCAGATTACATGAAAAGCAGATAAATTAATTAAGATTGTTTTTACTCTCCTCTGCGTCCTTCGGGAAATTCATGTCAGTGCGCCATAGCAACACGCCAATATTCTGCAGCCTATTTCATATTGTTTCACCCGTCTCCATGTTCCGCCCCCTTGTGTGTCAATGGTCAAAGTATAAATACATGCCACCTTTAACTGGTGGCAGCTCCCTCCCGGGGAGGCAGTGGGACCCGCAGCCCACCCCCTGCGCTGTGTAGATGCAGCAGATGCAGTAGATTGCCTTCTCCCACCACGCCTTTCCTCTAAAATCACCAATTGCTCACTTTTAATTGCGAGAGGCTGAATTGGCTGGTTCGCTCACAGCAACTTCTTCGGGCTCGCAACTCACCACATTCCTGCGCTCAAGGTCAGTATCACAACAGGTGTCGCTCAGGACGAACTAGTGCATGACCCAGTGGCATTTCCAGCAGCTTGCATCTTAGGCAGACATTGTGGAGAGAAACGGGAGAATCATAAAGTGCCTGTATGCTTGTAGACAAAATATTTATTCACTCATAGAGTGTGAGGTAGTGCTGCCTTGTTAAGCTCTGATTGACTTTTTGATTGTGGTTTATAAATTGCAAATAAAGAACTAATCTTTTTTAGCACGGATAAGAGGCATCTAATAAATTCATGTATTCAAAGGAGAGAGGTTGTTTGGTTAAAAATAGCGGGCAGCTGCTCTTTTTAGATGCCTTCACCTCTCTGAATTCTAATCAGTGGAAACTTGCCCATTTGCCCTTTACTGTGTGCTTCCCCTTAATAATCCCTTTAAAGGTGCCAGATAAAATTCCTTAATGATAACCGCCTTGTCAGACTCATCAGACAAGAGACTTCAAAAGCAGAAGATAAGAACAGTTCTGTGTGGGCCTTTTGAATGTGAAGACAGAAAGTTACATGACATGGCGAGTACAGTAGTTCACATGTGACACAGACCAGAATGATCTGAAGCTGGAGTGATGGACAAGTAGACACGTCTATACTTAGTTAGTGCTGAAATAAAGATATGTCATTTCATTTTTCTAGCGTATTGTCAATAGTGCAGGACACATGCCCAGCCACAGTGTGCCATTTTTTTTTCTGTTTTAGGAGAGTCAGTGTAAGAGATGTAATTAAATTAGATAAGTATCTGAAAGACTGAAGAGGTGCTAATACTGTGTGAACCATCGTGATATGTGTCTTAGCTGGAGCAGGAATAAACCAGACCTGCTGCCCTGTAATACTTGTTGCTGCTTCTATCCTGTTAGTAGTTCCAGTTTGTCCAGTTTTTCAATCGTCTAAGAATGCATGTTCCTGATCAACATGTTCTGGTCGACAGATAAGGCATTCTCTGGTCAGCGCTGTCTGTTCAGGAGGCTCCTGAGCTGCAGGCGTCGGTGCTGCCATGGGGATCAAAGCTGCTCTTCCCAAGTATGAGATCTATTTCTACAACACGGTGCTGTGTCTGGCGATGGTCTGGGCTGCCAGCTGGATCTCTGAGGTGTCCAGTTGTGAGTACGATAGTAGCAATCATGCACACTCACAACAGCAAACACGCACATACATGTGTATGTACATATATACAATCATGAGGCGCTCAACTCAACTCAGTGTCTAAGAGTCCATGACCTTATTCAGCCCACTTCTGGATTGCCTCTTCAGGGGAATGACTAGAAGACAGATCAGGCAGTGTAATATCGACTTGGGAAAAAAGTGCTTAAGCAAACAATTATCTCTCAGCTGCCTGCTCTATGAATGGTTTACCCTTTTAACTAAAGCTGCGATCCTAATCCTGAGGCATGGATTATATCTGCCAATTGGCCTCTGTGAGTCCATTTAGTCACTGGCTGCACCATATGTACTGTACTGCACATACGGTGCAGCTGATTTCATGGGCAGGTTGCTCTGTTGCAGAGTGCATAATGGGGACCTGCTGTGCAGTATTGTCTTGGGGAAAAGGCAGGGGGGCGTTTCTGTGTGCGAGAGCCAAGAGTGGCAGCTATGCAGACCACGCAGAGGAGATCAGGTGTCTGTATTAATACCACAGGGTGGAAGAGGAAAATAGGATTGTATGTGGGCCCTGCATTTATTGTGAGCCTCTCAGCAGTAACAAAAGCTTCCACATCTGCATCCAAGGACAAGAAAAAGAGAAAGATTGGTAGAAAGTCTTTTATAATTAAGTGAATAGTGAAAAGAAGAAAAACTGTGTATTGATGTAATAGCCAAGTATTCAGGCTCCAAGGCTTCTCTATTTGTACCAACAAATAAATTTATTTGTTGCAGCATCCTGAATAAAAACACAAACAAGAAACAAAAATTGCAACACACAATACATATATTAAGAAAATTGTGTATGTGTAGTATAAAAGTTTTGTATGTGTGCAGATATGAAACATACCAAGTTTCTTTTTTGCCCAGTCCATGGCAGTTTCTCACCAAACTGTCAGTAAGGACAAGACAGACACACAGCACATAAACTTTCTTATTTTTTCCTCCACAGTTGATATTTTCTCCTCTCTTTTTTTCTGCTATTCCAGCCAATGCTAACAGGAAGACCTTCAAGTCCAGTGTTAAGCCAGGATGGTACTACTTTGGGAGGAAAATGGTGAGGGTGCCTGATCTTAATGCTGCTGAGACTAATTCCTTTTATACATAGATGCTGTTTCTAAATTATGTGAATACTCACTGATCTGCAGGACACGGCTGATTTTGAGTGGATGATGTGGTTTTCCACCTTCAGAGAGCACATCCTGTTTGCTCTGTCTGGCCACGTGCTGTTCGCCAAGATCTGCTCCATGTTGGCGCCACAGGTGCTTCTCCTTAACTGATTCATTATGACCATGAACGCTGGTCCAGGCAAAAATGGATAGTATGTGTAGATTATACTAATAGCGTTAAATACATTCATGTTTCTAAATTATATTTGTTATCAGGTTTGATAACCTAAGTGAGACGTCACATCATTCATATTAATATAAAGTTGGCACTACATTAAGATGGTCTAAAATTATGAATTTCTCGCTCTTTACAAGATGGCATAATGTGTTATGGATACTAAGTGGTTTTGAATCCTCTTTGTCCCTTTTTATTTTTACTTTGTTGCACAGTAGCTTTTTATATTACAGGCCTAAAGAGTAAATGATGAATGGGACCAGGTGGGAACAAATCATCAGAGAGGAAGATTGAGTGAGAGCTAGACAGAGGGATGGAGAGAGAAAGAAGAGAGAGAAATAGATAGCATTCTATATTTAACCAGATCAGAGTTAAATGTGGCAGTTTGCTTTGGTTAGCATCAGTCGACCATGTGTCGTGTCAGCACGCTCTGTCAGTGTGAGACAGTGCTTTAGTGCATATTTAAAATATCTTGTGATGCTTTTTGTATGTACAGAGATATGTATCATTTTGTTTGGTTATTGGTACATAAATGCCACAGGAAGGCCTAATAATTAACAGTAGCCTAAGTAAAACTGTATTTTATACACATCAAAGTACTGTTATTATCTGCAGTACCTTTGAGTAATTTTCCAGTTTGTGACAAGTCATACTGACAAATCTGAAACCAGAAAGTGTCAGCTTAATTATAGACTGATTTTCAACCTGCTGCACGAGAAAGGAAATATCAAAAATGACCATTTTTTATTTGCATCTTTCTGAGAGAGCCTTAGCATGCCATTCCCATGAGACGTACTCAATATTGATACTGACTGGTACTAGTGTTGGTACTGGTAGTGATCCAGTAGTAACTCTGTTTTTCTCTCCCACAGCACAGGTCTTTGGTGTACATGGTGTATGGGCTGCTGGCGGTATGGACCAGTATGGGCTGGACCTACGTCACCCTCATCCTGTCCCACTGCATCCTGCTCTACAGCATCTCCCTCGTGAAGCTCCGCTGGCTTTGCTTCGTCACCGGCCTGGCCACCCTTGCGACCTTCAAGTGTGAACCCTTTGTGTCTTGGCAGGTAATCAAAGTGGCAAATCTAGCATTGTTTTTGGTAATGTTCTTTTATTTTACAAACTTAAACCACAAAAAAGGGGTTTCAGGAAAGAAGAGCATCCCCCCTGCGGATTTACCATATTTGTGCAAATGAAATTCCTTGTTATTAAGCCTCAATCATGAGGCATTTTGCTTCTCTCATCCTTTTGGTATTCTCTGGTTTAAAACATCACAGATTGGCCTGATTGGTAAACATGAGCGTCTTATGTTCATTTCACGGACATCGTGTTACATGAATCCAAGGAGCTGAAGTTCGTACAGTCAGCTCTTGGTGTCATTTGGAGCCGCCGAGTTCTTGTAGTGCAGCTTCGACAGTTGTTTGGAGATTACTCTGCTATTATTTCTCATGATCTGTTATGGATGACAATATTTGCCTTACCCTCCCTGTGAATTCCCTTCTCGGTTTAGGCTGACTTTGTGCAGGGAGACTTTGAGCTCCGCCACGTGCTCTTCTATGGAGGCTGTGGCTTTACTATCATGCGCTGTATCAGCTTTGCTCTGGAGAACTGTGAGAGGAAGGAGGGAAACTACAACATCTTGGAGCTGCTCAAGTACAACTTCTACCTCCCCTTCTTCTACTTTGGACCTATCATGACCTTTGATAAATTTTATGTTCAGGTAACTTACATTACGGTTCACTATATAATTACACATTTCAAAAACAAGACGTGGAGATACATATTAATTCTCAGATATTACTTACCAGATGTTGATAGACCTATTATACCCAGTCATTAAGCAGCTTAAACAGGGCTGGGTCTGGTCTGTTTAGTGCACTATATGATCTGTACTTGTGGGTGTGTTGATGTCCTTGTGGTCTGGCAGTCATAACTGTTGTTTTTTGAGTAAATTTCTGAATTATAATGAAAATCTGTGGCTGATACAGGGGATATAAGGCTGGACCTGACCCAGGCTAGCTGTTATTTGAGTACACAGGATGTGGGTGTGATATTTCTTTCATTTCTATTCATGAGCCGCACTGCAGTGTAGAAGCTGGACGTCTCTTCAGTAACATCTTGAGTATGTGACATTTTGAGTGTGTGACAGAACAGCTGAGGCAGTTGTGTCATGTGTGTGCTGCCCCCTGCAGGCCAACAACCCAAACCTGGCCAGGAAAGAGAGGGAGATGTGGAATATCAGCGTGCAGGGCCTGATCCACCTCGCAGCCATCCTTGTAGTGGACATCCTCTTCCACTTCATGTACATCTTAACCATCCCCTCTGACGTGAAGCTGCTAAAGCACGTGTCTGACTGGGCTGTAGGTCTGTTCACCTCCTCAGATTCCTACCTCAGTGGTTTCATTGTTTTATTTTGTTAGATTGCCCATAAATTAGATGTTTATCATTGATGGATTAGTCTTCAGGCCATCAAGCACACTAACTGACATGATTTGTATTATATTCAAATTTAAACAAGTTGATTGTGCACATTTTGTAGGCAAAAAATAGGTTCATATGCTTTGCTCTGCTTTGATTATTCATTCATATGCCACTATGCATATACACCTTAGTGCAATTACTTAAAAACAATCAAGGATAAAAAAAAACAAAAAAAAACAAGAGAGCCAGAAACTTATTTCCATTGTGGTCCTCTAAAGCTGAAGCTGCCATGAAAAACAATGGATTACAAAAATAAAAGAATACCACAGGTTGCTGAGAGAGTTGTGTCCTGGAAGCATGCCAAATATACAATATAATATACAAATTAACATCTGCTTAAAGGTCTCTCAAGTACTCAAGTGTCTTGATTTCAGTGCTGTTAAAAAGCTGGGTTCAGTTAGTTTTCATTTTGATCAGTCCGGTGGATTTCCCTCTAGAGAAACCTCTCAGCCAGAGAACCCTGTTTCAAGTTCTGTGTCAGCAAGCACCCAACCTGATGAAGTGCCTTTGAGCAAGACACTTGAATCACTAATAGTGCTGTTCTGTAATAGAAGGGGTCAAAAAGAGAATTTCTCAATGGGGATCAATCAGTCAAATTTCATGTCAATATTATCAGTCTCAAATGATTACAGAGTGTACTCAGATGTTGGCTGTGTGTTGCAGTGGGTTTGGCCTACACTAACCTGGTGTATGACTGGGTGAAAGCCGCTGTCATGTTTGGCGTCATCAACACAGTATCCAGACTGGATCATCTGGACCCGCCCAAGCCCCCGAAATGTATCACCATGCTCTATGTTTTTGCTGAAACGTGAGTAAAGTTTACACAGCTTACTCTTATTCACATATTGGGTTATTACAAGATACACATTTCATCATGTTGTAGGTTAATACTAACACTGTATTGTGTTGTCTCCTTTTCCAGCCACTTCGATAGAGGAATTAACGATTGGCTGTGCAAGTGAGTGTTTCAGACCACTGAATTAAAGGATGAGTTCGCCTAATATATACTGCATATATATGTACAGCATTTCATAGTGCAGTCTGTCTATCTATCTGCCCCAAATGTGAACTCCTTGGGGATGGATATACAGTTTGCTGGTGGTCTTTAGCAGAAAACAGCTCCCAGCAAGACTCTTTGTCTCCGAGGGCTGTGGATTATGTTGAGTATCTGTGTCATTGTTTTTGCAAAGTGCAAAGTTTTTCACATGTAAATTTTTGATGGTTTGAGCTCCATAAAACAATAGCCATGCAGCCCCATTGTACCGGGGTGCCGGGAGAGAGGAGCACAGCAGACTGGAAATATTACCAAATCACACAGAAATTTTCAAGATGGGTAAACTGCAGTACTGTAGGTGTAAGTGGGAATATCTTCTGCATTTTGGGTTGACTGTTCCTTTAAATATGAGTCATATTAGTACTGATAAATTTAGTAACAGGATATAATGTAAACAATACCAGAGATATGTGTTACTCCCCATAGGTATGTGTATGATTATCTGGGAGGGAAGCATAACAATGTGCTGGAGGAGCTGGTGGCCACACTCTGCACCTTTGGCGTCACTATCCTCTGGCTGGGGCCTTGCCAGGTGGTGCTGATCTGGGCCTTTTTTAACTGTTTTGGCCTCAACTTTGAGCTGTGGACTGCCAAGTTCTTCTCCATGGAGCCCTTCGCTTCCTTTGAGGTTGGTTGCTGAAGGTTATCATTCGGATTTAGACACAAAGAACTTTATCGTGTATTGAATTGAATCTTGTGATGTGTTCATAACAGATGGCAATGTCAGAAGCAATGTCTCGCCGGATCCGAGCAATCTTCAACACTTTCAACTTCTGGACCATTGTGTTGTACAACATCCTGGCCTTGAACAGTTTGGACTTTGCCAAGTTGGTAGCCAAACGACTGCTTCTCAGAGGTGATCAGTTTGATTACAATAAGAGAATACATAGGAAATCTTTTAAATATTCAACAAGATCGAGCCAAAACCTGTTATTTCTTGCAAAACATGTCCAATACATTCAGTTTCATTACAAAAGTTAAATGACTTTTATTTCACATGTCAATAATTGAGTTTTAGTTCTGATTTCAGCCAAGTCTAGCCTTCCCACATCTAAATTTTTTCATATACAAGGATACAAGGATACAAGGATAGTTTATTGGTCATTATACAACCACCTTCATATTTTGAAGAGGGTCTAAGTTTTCTAATCACTTATTAACATTGAGGCCATGTGAATCCTTTCTTTCCCAGGCTTTCCTATAACCACCATCATCGTTATGTTTGTGACCTACTGCTTGATTCAAGTGATAAAGGAGAGAGAAAGAAGACAGGCTCTTATCGATGACCCTGATCCCATCCCTCCTGCCCCTGTCCCTGCACCCATTCCTGCGACCACTATCAGCAGCACCGTCACCACGGCAGCCACACCCGCTGCTCCTCAGCCAGTCGTAGAGCCTGGAAAGGAAAAAGCAGAGTAGGGACCTGACGTCAAAGTTTTCACGCCTGTCAGAGTCTCAACATGTCTCTCTGAGTTATAGTCTCTGCCAAATTGCACTGATGAGAGGATAGCAATAGGCAATGCAATTTTAGCTGTACTCAGTATAATTTATATTGGAGGTATTTCCTATTAACATCACAGTGCTAGAATGAAGGGAGTATACAGCCAAATAGTGAGCGCTGTCTACAGACTTACAGTATTATTGTCTCTGTTGATTTTTATTTTTTAATTAAATGGGGTCTCTGTCTCTGTTGATGAATAAAAACTGTCTGTACATAAGCGTAATCACAATTATTTTAAGCCAGAATATAAATGGAAAGAAATGAATCGCATGTATCTGAATTTGATGTGATATATAATTTACTGTTGACCAATATGCTGTTGCCTATTGCACTATTGGTTGATTTGATGTACCTTGTTGGTTGGTTCTATTTTATGAGAAGTTACTCTTAAACTGTGTAACAGCACATAAGGGATGTTAGAGATAAACTTAATTACTTTGAAACTCAAATCAACGAACAAACATCTGTCAGATTACAGTTAATGCAAAATAAACTGCCACCATAATTGTTTGAATTGTTTCTTTTTTGCCTCTTTGAATTCGTTTCTGTCATAATGCAGGTTAAGGGGAGAAGAAAACATTCTTTTGTGAGATGCTTATCACGCTGGCATTAATAAATAAGGACAAAGGAGAAAAACCTTTCTGAACTCCTGCGCTGTGATGGTACTGTTTGAATTAGATGATGAGAGAGGGGGGCTTTTATGCTATAAATATATGCCTGAGTCAAAGCGTGAGTCTTGTCTTTAAAGGCTATTTGGATTGAGGTATTTCTGTACAGTTATGTAAGCAGTTCGGAGCCTGATTCCTGTGCAGTGCATCCACACTGGAAACACTTTGAACACTGTCCACTGGAATAGCTCTGGTCATGCCTGTGCTAAACAGTATGTGGACTGGAATAGTGTGATAAAAGGTGTTTACTGAGGTCTGGAAAATGCTCTTAAGTCAGTGCCAGTACTGGCTGAATATGTGTCAGAAGAAAACTAGACAATCTGTAACAGTATTACAGTATTTGAATTATTTAAAATATCTTGATAGTTCCTGATTTTTTAAGAACTATCCACAAAACATATTCCATATTATAATGTAAATATGATGTAAATATAAAACATCAGTGAATGGAAACAATGAGAAAGCTCCCATGTTGGTGTGATGACTCAGTCACAAAAGACCACCAGGGGCTGCTCATGAGAGGGTTCAACAGTGGACTTTGTCATGACTCAGGGAGGGATGTATTTCCCATGAAGCAATATGTCAGCTGTCTGATGGTAGGCATAGAGGCTTCTGGGAGGTGGGGTGGAGGTGGCATGGGGTGGGAGAGGGGATAAAAAGTGGATATTGCATTTCGCTTGGTCCAGAATGGAGCCCATAGCTCTACACCAAGCTAGCTCAGCCTATAAATAACCTACCAGTTGGAGTGCAGCTGAAGGGTCAGGACAGCTGAGGAAGTGGGCTGTCCTGGGGTTCAGCTGGTGACGGCTATTAGCAGACTGACTGTGCCTCTGCCTCCTCTTTCCAGGCTAAAAAGTCACAGAGTCTGAACCCCACAGAAGACTCACAAAGAGCCAAGAAGCACCCGCTTTTGATTGATCTGCAACCACAGAAAGGCTCTTCCAACCTTGCCTTGTGACTACGGTCCGTCCCCTGCCGGGAACAATGGCTGTACCTGTAAACCCAATGGACGAGCCCAGGATATACCAACAGACGCTGCTCCAGGATGGCCTGTATGACCTGCTGGAGAATGACAAGCTTGTTGACTGTGTCCTGAAGATCAAAGACAAGGAGTTCCCTTGCCACCGGCTGGTCCTGTGTGCCTGCAGCTCCTACTTCAGATCCATCTTTCTGTCTGATATGGAGGAGAGCAAAAAGAGAGAGATTGTCTTGGAGGATGTGGAGCCTGGTGTCATGGGCCTGGTCCTGAAGTACCTGTATACCTCCAACATCAACGTAACTGAGCAGAATGTTCAGGACATCTTTGCTGTGGCCAACATGTTCCAGATCCCCTCTATTTTCACTGTATGCGTCTCATTCCTCCAGAAGCGACTGAGCCTTAGCAACTGCCTGGCTATCTTCAGGCTGGGCCTGATGTTGGACTGTCCCCGGTTGGCCGTCTCTGCCCGTAACTACGCCTGTGAGCGCTTTCATCTCATTGCCAGAGATGAAGACTTCCTCCAGTTGGGCCCCAGTGAGCTGGCAGCCATCTTAACATCTGACACGCTGAATGTAGAGACAGAAGAGACAGTGTTTGAGGCTTTGATGAAGTGGGTGTTCCATGACACAGAGAATAGAAAAAAAGAGCTTCCAGGTCTTCTGGATTGTGTTCGTCTGTGTCTGGTGACCGAGGACTATCTGTTGGAGACAGTGGAGAAACACAAACTGATCTCCTCCGATCCTGAGATACAGCAGAAACTGCAGCAGGTTAGGGATGCTCGTGCTGGAAAACTACCAGAAGTCAAAAAAAACAAAAGTAAAAAGGAGAAAAAGACAACAGAGGATGGTGGAGCACAGAAAGATGGTGAGAATGAGGAAGAGGAGGAGGAGCAAGCTCTTCTTCCAGGCATCCTGAATGATAACCTGCGATTTGGCATGTTCCTCAGGGACTTGATGTTCATGGTGAATGACACGGGTGCAGTGGCCTATGACCCTGCAGGAAATGACTGCTTTTTAGCATCACTCTCCACACAGATCCCCAAGAACCATGCCAGCCTGGTGACCAAGGAGAATCAGATCTTTGTGGCAGGAGGATTATTCTTTGATGAACAGAACAAGGAAGACCCACTGAGCGCTTACTTCCTACAGGTAGGTGAAGGTCTCATTACATTACTGATCGAAGATGGCAGGTAAGGCTACATGGTCCAAATAAAATTTACAAAGACTGCAGGGATCATCTCAGTTCGGCTCGTCTATTTGTGGACACTTTGGCACCTGCTCATGCTCCCAATTTTGATGCTATAGATATTTGCATTTACCCAACTGAGTACATGTTGTGTTTGTACATACATCTGTGTGCATGCGTTAGCGCCTGTATACATACACTACAGTGTGTTTACTGCACATAGACACCGCCCATTCACAAATGTTTGACTCCTGTGACCTCTCAGTATGACCCGGTCAGTGCTGATTGGCTTGGGATGCCTCCCATCCCGTCCCCCCGCTTCCTTTTTGGGCTGGCTGAGGCTGAGAACTCCATCTTTGTGTTGGGAGGGAAGGAGCTGAAGGACCAGGACCGCACACTGGATTCTGTTCTGGTCTATGACAGACAGTGAGTATGAGTTTGAGTTCATGATTACAGTGTTAGGTAATTGGATATTTAATTTACTGGAATAATTTGATGAGCTACACTGCCCAGGATTGAATTGTGAGTGCAGGGATCCAATTTAATTCACATATTCTTACATATCTTTGATCCTGAGTGACTGAGTGCTTATGGCTTACATATAATGCAGGAAGAATTACTTTTTAAAAATTATTTTCACCCTCATTTGAAAGCAACCCACATTTTCAAATTTAAGAGATTTGAAGAAAAGCAATAATCAGTCCCAATGGTTTCCACCACCATAATGCAGAGAGCACGCTGCAATACACAGTATAAGTATATTTCTAATAAAGAAAATGCACTCTGCTTTAATAGAGACAGATTTTATAGTATCTGTTCACATGGGCCTGGCCTGTATTTCTCATTCACAGATCTTTCAAATGGGGTGAGTCAGACCCAATTCCCTATGCAGTCTACGGACATGCAACTGTGTCCCACAATGATGTTATTTACGTGATTGGAGGAAAGGAAGACAACAAGTGAGTATGCGGGGTGTGCAAAACATTAACAACCATCCTTGGCTACTGTGAAAGTTTTAGCCTTCATTCTTCCATCTAGCGACACATTGATCTGACAAAAAGCTATCTGTCCAGTGCAGAATTTTGCCCTCGTTTTCATTTTATATACGTAATGTAAAGAAACCACTGAGGCATGGCAAACCTTAGAGGAGCTATTATGCCGATCTGTAGCCCGGCTTCAGTCGGTACAAAACCTCTGCTGCAAGACGACTCACCAGGACTAAACACATCACTCCTATACTGACCTCATTGCACTGTTTGCCTGTGACTTTTGAATCAATTTTAAATTTTTACTTATCACTGAAAAGGCCTTACATGGGCTGGTGCCAGTTTATACTGCTGGGCCTTTGCCTCCCTATTACCCCTGCAGGCCCCTCAGATCTGTCAGTCATGGTCTGCTGGCTGTTCCAGAGTCTAGTTTAAAATCTAGAGGTGACCAATCTGTTGCCCCGATGGCCCCCAGGCTCTGGGACAGCCGCCCACTCACTAAGTATTAGGTCTGCTGAGTTACTCACTTTTTTTTTTTAATCTCATTTGAAAACTCATTTTTATAGAATTGCCCTCTGTACGGAGTGAGTCTTATTGTATAATCTAATTGTTGTAGCCTTATTTTAATCTATGTCATTATGTATATGGCTTTTATTCCTGTTACACTTTTTTATTGTTTATATGGCTGTACTACTTTGACTTTCCTTTGCAAAGGACCTGTTTGAAGAGAATGTGTGCGTATGATGCCAGACGTTTTGAATGGAAGGAGCTGGCTCCCATGAAGACTGCACGATCGCTGTTTGGAGCCACTGTTCACAAGGACAAGATATACGTGGCCGCAGGGGTCACTGACAATGGCCTAACAAACACTGTGGAGGTGTATGACATCGCTACCAACAAGTGAGTTGGTCAATATCTTACAATTTTGGTTTCAGTGATTATCCACTCCTGAGCAATGTGCTTTACTCCTCTAAGTTTATTTTAGTTAAGTTTACCTCTGTTTGCGTGTGTGTGTGTGTGCGTGTGTGTTAATATGTTCCAGGTGGTCAGACCTTTTGGAGTTTCCTCAGGAGCGTAGCTCTCTGGGCCTGGTGTCTTTGGGTGACTCACTATATGCTGTAGGTGGTTTTGCCATGATGCCTGAAGAGGACAGTGAGGAGTTCATTCCCAAAGAGATGAATGACATCTGGAGGTCCGTCAGAATCACTCATTAATTCCCTCATCCTTTCTTTGTGCAAAATGAGCTAAAAACTGTTGCAATATTCTTTGTGTCCATGAATTACCTTCAAATATTTGAGGACAGGTCAAGTCAGTGTCCCAGTTTTGCCTTTAATGACAACAGTCTGTTTTCCTCCTCAGGTATAATGAGAGTGAGAGGAAATGGAATGGGGTCTTAAGAGAGATCAAGTACGCTTCAGGGGCCACTATTCTGGCGGTACGGCTCAACACCCTACGTCTCACCAAGATGTAACATCCCCTTTCATCTTTTTGGCACCTATGCTGGTTAACAGGAGTCCACAGGAGGAGGAATGACCAGGCACGTTTCATATGGAAGATCGATGGGGCAAAAACTGTCTTGCAAACTATTTGTCAACAGAGACATTTATTTCCTCAACCTGGTATAAAAATAGGTGTTAAGTCACTGTGTCTTCTAGCACTTGAGTCAATAATGTTCCCTGTACAGTATTTTCTTTTCTTTACATAGCCTGCCTTATCAGCCTCCCATATGAAATACGGCTGTAGTCACAAAGTACATCACTTGCTATATGTATGCATTTGAATACCATGTGATCCGCTCAACGTAAAGGAATGCAAATACTGCATAAGAAACAGCACTGGCTTAAGTGATGTTCCTTAAATGTGTGTTTTTACTTTGTGTTAAGAGGTGGTGAATGGCTGTGTTGACAAGGATTTTGCAAGATGTTTTTTGCCCTATTGGCCTGCACCAAATGGCAAATAATAATAATAATAATCATAATCATATGGCCTTCTGCTTAGTGTGTTTGAGATTTTCTCAACTGAAACAGATAAAAGTTGGTTTTATTGTACACAAACTTATAGTTGATTGTGTAAGCGTGGCGCCGATTTTAAATGAATTGTTTTCTGTCTTGAGTGATCACATTTTTATATCTAAGTGTTTGAAAGCTTTTAATTGATTGAAACTGTGAAATGCAAACCATTTGTAGTCTGATTAACCTTTTTTGCACTGTGTGAAATAACATTTAATGCTGTGTCCTCTGTCTCTTTGTGTTATAATTAAGACAGTGCCAGGGTGATGGTTGGAAACTCACCAACATGACACCACTGTGCAAATGTAAGCATGAACTTCCATTTCCCAGTGGATGGCAGCAAAGTCATTATGTAGCTGACCTTAGAGCACAGTGTTAGGTAACTTGATAGGGTAAAAAAGGACAGAGATAACATTTGATTCCTTTTCATCACACACACACACACAAAGCAGCACAGCACACACTGATATTTGCAATAATATATCTATACTGTTTAATATTGAAATGATTTCATTACGCTCTGCTGTGTTACAGACAGTAAACACTAGTCAATAATACAATAAAAGACAGAAAATACAGTCTAATGTTATTAGCACCTCTAGACACTATTGTCCTTGTATTGTTTTAGTATTTTTTATATAGCTGACAACTACTGCCTACACATGGTCTTTGTACACCAGAGTTAACTAAGACATTGTGTTTACATTATAAAGTAGAGAATCGTCAAATAACAGTACACATTATGATTTCTTTAACACAGCTGCAATATGAGTAAGTATGTGAAATGTAGAGGGTATATGGATAATTGTAATACATCTTTGAGCCGACTATGGCATTGGTGTCTATGGTTACCACATATGTCTTTACCCAAAAAGGGGAGAAGTCACCATCCGACATGATGGAACAGCTAACCAAACTTTCACATGCAAAATAACCAACAACTGTATCCAATTTCATATTCTAGTTTGCACCTAAAATAAGGGCAGGTTAAAACAAAATTGTTCCTCCAGACTGAAAACAAAACGAACAGAAAACAACAGTTCTTTGTCTTCAAAGAGCAACACATTCCTTTACATACATATTTTCTCTCAGCCATCCTCGTGGAACATTAGTAAGTACTACTAAAATAAGATAGCAAGGTTGAAATTCCCAACACTTTTTTTGTTCAAGCTGAAGAAGGCCACAGAATCAAATCCTATTGGATATACCACTTCTGCTCTAGCAGCTGAACCAAAGAACAACAAGTCCCCAAAGGGACCCGACTTGGCAGTCACATTAGAGCTCTGCTTCGAACTGACTTCCATTCTCAGTGTTTCATTATGTGACAAACATTTGCTTTAGGTGCAATGCAGAATGCACAATCTCTATGGTAGCTAAGCAACCACTTAATCACCGACATACCCTCATTTAAGGACAAGGGCAGGTCCACCTTTGTGTAATCTAATACAAGCCTTTGGCTGCAAGCCTTAGTAAAGGAGAATTTGGCTACTTACAAGACAACATAAAGCCTACCTGCCTAGAGGATAGGACACACTGTGCAAAATGTCCCTTCTCAATTAACAGAAGCTCAGTTTTACTGCCATTTAACAGTATAACATTAACATTTAACATCCACACTGAAACAAAAAATGATGCATTTTTTCTGGATTTGGGTACTGTTAGTCTCCACAAATCAGACTCTGATACATTTTCGATGCACGGCTCAATAAATTCTCACTTGATGTTGTCACAGATGAGACTTATCATCTTTGCTGATTTAGAAAAGACTTGTTCACTAAATAATCCAAAACAAAGGATTAACCTACAAACTCTGCTTTAGGGTGGATTGAGTCTTTTGTAGCCTGACTGTTCTCTACACTTCATTTGAGTGCGGTGCCACGTACGTGATGAGTGCATAAAGAAGGTTGAGAGCAATATAATGGTATACTGCCAATGCAGCAGAACAATACTGCCTCCTAATTAAAAGAAAAAAACAGGTAACGGTTAGTTGTCCACCTTGAATATAATGGATGTCATGCATCGTTTACAAATGTGTTACATGACTGATTAATACTACACTGGTTAATTTGACATTCTTAACCTGAACAGATTGTAATGTGGCATCTTGGTCAGAGTCCACACAAGTATGCATGAACACCACAGTTATTATTTCCTGGGTTTCAGATGAGAGTTTTATTGTCCTGTGACTTAAATGCTGTGTGAAGCTTCAACACCTTGCCAGAAATAACATTATGGAAGACACTCAATTCTTGTGATTCTCTTAAAAATTTTTGGCATTGAAATGGTCTAAGTTTAATATAATGAGTATCAGCCCGGATTAATGACTATTGGCAGTTTCAAACCAAGAGAAGTTAATTCAAAAACTCCATAATCGGTCAAATCCTACTATAAAGTGCTCACAATAATGAATATCATTTGCATTAATCAATCGGGCGACTGCTTGGACACTTTTCCTTTCTATTTTTAGATGGTAAAAATACCACAATCACATACTCAGCACTTCCATTCGGACCAATCTGGAAATACCTCATTCTCATTTCTCTTGGGATATTGATTATGGTAGCAAATTAAACATGAACCAATCAGAAAGTCAGAGCTTTATGTTTTCTCAGGGAGGGGGTCACCTATACTTGTTACAGAGGGGCACAGTGCAAGGCAGGCATACTGTACAATAACACCAGTTTAGCTGCAAGGTGACATATATAGATTCCTGACAGCTGAATTTTCCTCAGTGTGCAGTTTGCCACAGCACAGCAAAATGGTCCACAAAGTTATTCTAGGGAGCAAAGCACAGGTCAGGGCCGGGTCCGCCACACCACCTCAGCTGTGCCACAGACATGCCCCACAGTTTCTGCCCAACTTTATCCAAATAATCCGGAGAAATCGATTATGATTTACACTTTTTTTTTTTTTTTTGTTAATCATGACCTGAAATTTTGATGAGTATCAAAACAGACAAGTTACATTTAAATACAAAATGGTATGCCTTTGGATTTAGGCTGCACAGTTTTCCGAAAATGCTGGAACTTGTGGAAATGACCATTTTTGCCAGTACAGGTCTCTGCTGTGTACTCTTCACCTTGTATCTGTGTACACGCCCCCATTACAGATTAGTGTGGCAATCAAATTCAAAGTGCATATATCAGTAGTATTAACTACTATTCCTCCTCCCTTACCATCGTCTACCACCACGATCCATATTAAAAACATTCATTTCCATGGCATATCCTCTCCGTCTCTTAAGAATAAGGCAAATACAATTAATTGTCACACTGGATTCAACTATAATCACAATATCTCAATATTGTCTCTCGGGTTAGTGCCTCTCAAAACAGTCAAGTAGGGCAACACTTGATGAACGTCTTATTTCAGCCTTTCCTTTTCATTCCCAAAGTACTGTGGGCTTCTTCTACAA